>NW_007245900.1:584979-690044 GCF_000164805.1 Carlito syrichta
CTCTCCATCAAAGAAAGACGTCATCTTCCTCTCTGGAAACCAAATACATCGCAGGTAGGGGACACCACGGCACCCTCCACCAACTTTGCGCCCACGTGGACCGTGAGTCAGCCTAAGGAGCCCGGAGTACAGATTCGCGAAGGACTACATGAATCCCAGCCTGCCGGCCACTGTCTGGGATTCCCTGGGAAGGCCCCTCGCCCCAAGTTTCAATTCCTCATCTGTAAGATTAGAATCCTTGTTGCATCCGCGCTTCCTGGGTTTTCACAGGGATCAAATGAGTTTTTCAGCCGTATTTTAACACAGTACCTGGAAGCCAGGAAGCACCAAAACAATGTTTGCTCATACTGTAATTAAGTCTACACAATGTCTGTCACAATCACCACAGTGTCAAGAGCCTGGCACACAGCTGAATGCGCTGAACATGAAACAAATTCCAGGCTGGGTGTGGTGGCTCATGCCTGTAATTCCAGCACTTTGGGAGGCCAAGGTGAGAGGATTGCTTGAGCCAGGAGTTTGAGCCCTGCCTGGTAACAGAGTGAGATCTCATCTCTACAAAGAGATGTTTAAAAATTAACTGGGCATGGTGGTGCCAACCTGAAGTCCTAGCTATTCGGGAGTCTGGGGAGGGAGGATTGCCTGAGCCCAGGAGGCCGATCATGCCACTGTACTACAGCTTAGGCAACAGATCGACCCTGTCTCTAAAAAAAAGAAACAATGGGCCAGGCGTGGTGGCTCAGCCTGTCATCCCAGCACTTTGGGAGTGGATTGCCTGAGTTCGCAGGTTTGAGACCAGCCTGAGCAACTTGGTGAGACCTCATCTCTACAATAAATCAAAAACTAGCCAGACATGGTAGTGTGCACCTGTAGTTCCAGCTACTTGGAAAGCTGAGGCGGAAGGACAGCCAGAGCCCAGTGGGTTGATGCTGGGGTGGCCGTGAGAGTGCCACTGCACCCAGCCTGGGCGATGGAGTGAGACTCTGACTCAAAAAAAAAAAAAATTAGGCGGGTATAGTGGTACAAGCCTGAAGTGGGAGTCTATGGTGAGAGGATTGCTTGAGCCCAGGAGGCCTAGGCTGTGGCGAGCTGTGTTCATGCCATTGCACTCCAGCTCAGGCAACAGCGGGACTGTGTCTCTGAAAAAAAGACAAAAGACAATGCAGAAAGAACTTTTAAATCACCAGCTCATATACAGAGCCAGCAATGTTTTAAAAGTAGCTAAAGAAAGATCCATCCACACACATGGAAGTCCCCGAGGAAGTGGCGCCACCCACACCTTCCCCGGGTTAGGTCATGGACACGTGCAAGGAACGCAAGGAAATGAACGCACATGCACACGTCTGCAGGGCCGTGAGGGCACAACAAAACACCCCGCACATGCCACAGCACAATGAGGAGACACAAAGCGTCAGGGCTCACCAGACCTGGACAACACCCTGAAAGCCACCCAGGCTACAGTCACACCCGCTTTCAGGAACGTCTGAACAGCAAAGGGGGGCAGCATGAAAGCGTGATTACAGTAAATTCATAGGTAGGCTCCGTGTATTAGCTATTCTAAGATGGGGCTAATGTAACATGGTCTAAGAGGCGAGTGGAGAGATTTCCGTCTACCCCGGCAGCTGAAGCGACACCCTAGAGGGAGTGCTTCCTTCCTCCGTGTTGAAAGTCACAGCCTTGCAATGTACCCCTGAGCCACCCAGGGGTTTTTTGTTCTAAATGCTCTGTCTTCTACAGTCAATGGTACCAGTTCCTCTGACAATAACTTCCGTTTTTTAAATGTAATAATGTTCTCGCTGCCTAAGGAGAGATTGTTCCTTTTTTCCCCCTTCCTCCAAATGGCCCATTAGCGAAATAAAGGTCTATTCAGGACTCACAAACCCCCGTAGCTACTGCCTAAAATCAAACTTTGAAAGCAAGCCTGCTGCTGCCCATTATCCTTGCCTCCTCCACGGCTGGGGCACTGCAGTCAGGCCCGGAACCCCGAGTTTGAGTTCCGCATCCAGCATCGGCCAGCGCTGTCGCCCAGGAGTCTGGCCTCACATTCTCCCAGCCAGAGCAGGAGGGCTGAGCTCGACAGACTTTCAAGTCCGCGGCAAACACGTCGCCAAGTCATTCTGTGTGATCTCAGTCACCAGTGTCCATATCTGGCCTGCAGACCTCGGGGGTGTCTCCCTCAGACACCAAGGTGGCACTTGTGCAGGGTCTGGAGTCCGTGCCTGGGGCTCCGTCTGACCTGGAAACCGAGGCATGGCACGTTTCTCCAGGCTCATGTACCCACTAGAAGCCCAGCTGGCCATGAAAACAATAAAGCACTCGTGACCACAAATCACATCCCTAAAAGCAAAGAAAAATGAACACAAGAAGGCACGGTGGGATGGGAACGCCCTCCACTGATGCTGGCTGCTCCCACATCTAATCAGAAAGCTCACCCTTCATTCATTCATCGACATTCACTGTATGTGTGAGAGGCCACGCTAAACACCCTCATAGAGTAAAAGGTGCCCTGGTGCAGAGACAGCACTCCAGATGGTCACACGGCCACAGCTGTGACACTACCAGCCTGTGTCCCTCACTCACACCCTCCAGGGAGGAGGAATGAGTTACCTCCTGGGAACTCCCAGGGCACAGAAGCATCCACGAGTCAAGCCTGTCACAGGGCTGCTGCTCGACACGCCTTGGCTGCTCCAGCATCCCCCCGGTGTCCCTTCGTGACTTGGGCTCCAGGACACATGACTCGGGCACACACGTGTGGTGAGCTCGGTATGTGCGGGCCATGACTCAGCAAGCCAGGTGGGGAGGAGGGTGCTCACGGCAGAGCACTCAGTGACGAGCACTCAGTGACCAAAGAGGGGTGAGCTCAACAGACACGTCCCCATGCCCTGGTCACTCCGTCGCTACCACTAGTATTTGTTTATGTGCCCAGCCGTGGGCGTCGATTCATGAAACGCAGCGGAACGCACAGAACATTTTCTAATGAAGCTTTTCAGTCCCCCTCTGTGTCTGACACTTCCCCTCCATAGACCTGGGCGCAGCCATCAAATGAGCCCTCCTGGCAAAACAGCCAGTTGCTTCTACGGACTCTTCTTACCGAGGAGTGGCTGCCCCTGCTCCCCTGGGGACGTGACCGGGGCCAGGCACCCATCGCCCTCAGGACCGTCCTCTGCCCAGCCCCAAGCAGACGGTCGTTGCTCCCAGCGCGACCCTCATTAGCCCTGGGCTGACATTCAGGACTGAGTGCGTGACCCGAGTCAGACAGAGGACAGGAACCTCAGTCTGTGACTGGAGAACAAGCCCTTCCTCTCACAATTAAGGGCACTTTCTGCTGCTGCCGGCGGCAATTATCTTTGAGCAGGGTGGAAGCCAGCTTAAGAAAAATGGCGACACACAGCAAAGTGTGGCACTGAGGTCCCAAGAAATGGCCAGATGCTGCCCGAGTTCGAGCCCTGCCCTGGGTGGCCACGGGCCTGTTGGCTGTCCAGGCCAGCTTGGCTGGGGACTTCTCTTACATAGAGTTAAGGGTAACCCAGGACAGTATCTGGACAAAATTGCTTGAACTCCAAATGAGAAGAAAAGACAATATGATTTTAGAATACATGTTGTTTGTTTTGGGGTTTTTTGGAGTCTTTTTTTTTTTTTGACAAGGTCTCACCCTGTCACCCAGGCGGCAGTGTAGTGGCGTAATCATAGCTCACGGCAATCTCGAACTCCTGGGTTCACACTACATGTGTGTGCTACCACAGCTGGCTAATTTTTGCAGTTTTTGTAGATGAGGTCTCGCTATGTTGCCCGGGCTGGTCTGGTTGGTCTTGAACTGGAATCAAACAATCCTCCCGCCTCAGCCTCCCAAAGTTGGGGTTACAGGTGTGAGCCGCCATGCCTGACCCATGTTTCTAAACATAATCAGAAGGACAGCATAGCTCTTTTCAGACCCAGGTGGAGAGGAATGCATCTGTGATTACTGCTGTGAGGGAACACAACATTTACCACAAATAATTCAGAAGGTCCATTTCCTTCCTCTAACTGGCTGTTTCATGGCCTCCAGAACACTTAGCAGTGCCTTAGTTTTAAAGCCCCGTCTTCGAATTGACAAGGAGTTCCCCTGAATTAAAAGCAACAGAAAACAATCTACATTGGGCAACTCATTCACTCATAGAAGGGAAAAAAAGGCTGACGATAAATAATTCAAGAACGCAGAGAATCACAGGTCACAGACTCATGGCTGGAGGAGCCTCCGGGACGGCCTCGATGAATGCCTTGAAACTCTCCCAACAAAATTCTGTGGGAAGCGTTTTTGTGAGTGTGGAAAGAGTGCCTGAGTGGCTTGTCAAAAGCAAGAAATATCTTCACATTTGACTTTTTAATCTTAAAAATGTGGGAGAGTTTTGCATTCTCTGCAGAATGTTATTGACATATAATTTTTCCCAAGCCCTTGGAGGAATTAATAGCCCAGGAAGTTGCTCAGTGTCTGTCTCTGAGCTGACCTCCCCTAGCATGCCACTGTGCGCCCCCGGGATGGATGGCACGTTCTCCCAAGTGCAAGCATAGAGACAGCTATGGACCGTCACCGTCACATCACAGATTAGAGGATGGAGGCCACGAGGTTAAATAATGCACACAGTCACTGGCAGCACTGAAAACAGTGTCAAGCTCACTCTAATTCCCAAGACTCGTACTCTCTCCAAATGCTTCTTTCGATCTTACTATGAAAACAAGAACAACAGTGTCAGGCACAGTGGCTCATGCCTGTAACCCCAGTGCTTTGGGAGGCCAAGATGAGAGGATCAATTGAGGTCAGGAGTTCGAGACCAGCCTGGGCAACATAATGAGACCCTGTTTCACAAAAAAATTTAAAAAATTAGCCAGGCATGGTAGCATACACCTGTCGTCCTGGCTACTTGGGAGGCTGAGATAGGAGGATTGCCTGAGCCCAGGAGGTCGAGGCTGCAGTGCGCTATGATTGAACCACTGCCCTCCATCCTGGGCGACAGAATGCGATCCTTTCTCAAAAATAATCAGAACAATAATAGGAGTTCCACTGCAGCTCCAGCCTCGCACCGAGGCTGCCCAGCACACCCTGCCTCGGGCCTTTGCACAGCTCTTCCTCCTCTCAAAGGCTCTTCTGCCCATGCCTGGCTGGGTTCACCCCATCATTCATGGCTCAGCCTAGACCTCCCCGCTCCAGAGAAGACGCCTCCCTGACCACCCGTCTCTATCTGAGTCCTCCCCACCGCCCGATTCTCCCACCATATTTGATTTGGGGCCTTCCCAAGACTTATTGTGGCGCACAATCACCAGGTTGGTGAATCCAGTCCCTGGGCCATCGTTTGGCTTCCTCCCCCTAGAATGGAAGCTCCGTGAGGGAGCAGGTGCGTCTGCCCTGCCCCTCGCTCGCACAGAGCTAGAGGCTCTCGCTTGGGATGCTCGCACATTCTTGAGTCGTGAATGAATGCCTGCGCCCCTGTGGCCGTCGGTCCTTCCTTGTGGCCCTCGGCCCCTCCCCTCAGCTCTCGGTCCTTTCCCAGGGCTCTCTGCCATTCCCCATGGCTCTCGGTCCTTCTCTGGGGCTCTCCATCCTTCCCCGTGGCTCTCGGTCCCTCCCTGTGGCCCTCAGTCCCCTCAGCTCTCAGTCCCTGTGGCTCTCAGTCCTTCCCCGTGGTAGCTCTCGGTCGCGCCTCGTGGCTCTCAGTCCCCTGTGGTTCTCGGTCCTTCCTTGTGGCTCTCGGTCCTTCCCCGTGGTCGCTCCCTGTCATTCCTCGTGGCTCTCAGTCCTTCCCCGGGGATCTCGGTCCCTCTTCATGGCCCTCGGTCCTTCCCCGTGGCTCTCGGTCTACCCCGTGGCTCTCTGCCCTCCCCAGGCTGCCACTCACCCAGACACTTCTCTGACCCCCCATCTGTCCCCTAAGGACCAGCCATCTCAGCAAACCCACACCTCACATCTGCAGGAAGCCTCCCCGAGCGACAGGCCTGCCCCTGTGGATGCTGCCCTGCCCCCACTGGTGCTCCCAGACCCCGCACAGATGGACCCAGCCCCGCCCTCACTCCTGTCCACGCTCCCATGCCTTCTCACCTCGGAACCTCGTCCTCAGAGGTCTGAAGGCCTTTCTGCAAGCATCCCGCTCACGAGAGATGCCGGGCCTGCTCTCGGGCACCCCCAGTCCTGGCCTCCACCTGTGGCTTCTCCTTGCCTTCTTGCTCTCCTGGTCCCTGGCTCTTTTTTCTACCTCAATGTGCCCTTTCTTTCAGCCTTCACTCTCTTGTTGAGACTCTGCCTCTCTGCAGGGAATGGGGATGCCTGGAAGTGATTTTGCAAGGCGTGCTATTTCCTGCAGAAGAGCCTACTGGAAGTCCTCTCCGCCCGGTCCTCATGCCTGATGCTGCTGTCCCCTGACCTGTGCTGCTGTTTGACGAGTCCCACATCCAGGGTTTCCTGCTCTCCTCCGAGAGGGAGGAGAGATTCACGGGCTCCCATGTTGGCCAAGCAGGTGACGGGGCGCTCTCGGGTCCTCGTGCTGACCAGGGAGCATCGAAGCCCAGACCCAGCCAAGGGAAGGCCGGTGAGCCAGGTGGGCTGGGCTCCAGGAGTCCAGCCTCACCAAGCTGTGCAGGTGGAGTCAGGGGTCTCCTCCCAAGTCGGCACAGGGTGGAACATTCCTAAGACGGGATGCCTGCCCTAGCCTCCATGCACCTTGTCCCGCCTGCTGTCCTCCAAATCCCTTGTCTCCAAGTGGACACTGGAAGTCAAGGGGGATGGAATGGACGTGCTTCACAGGAAGTGGAACAAAAGGAGAAAGCCAGGGGCCAAGATGTGAACCTTCAAAAGTGCTCCGTCGGGACTGGAGGAAGCGAGGGAGAGAAGAAGCAGGTGGAGCGTGTGGTGACGACCAGGCCGCATCACAGGGTGACCTGAGGCAGGGCTGAGATGCTGACAGAGGTGACCACTGTATCCAGGACTTTATCATGGAAAAGAATGGCCGCTGCCAGGTGGGGAGGCCCTGATGTACTCAGGACCAAAAGAAGAAGGAGAACCGGGGCCATCTCCCTGGCAGGTGATGAACACGTGCCAAGGAGGATAATAATAAAAGGGAAACTGAGGCTGAGAAAGGTGGACAGGAAGCACAGGAAGACACCAACAGACGTCATCTGTCAAACACGAGGACCTGGTGCTCCCTGCAAGCACCAGGGAGACCTCTCAGTCAAAGCAACAGGCACCATCGCCCTTCCTGAGTCTGGAGAGATTACCTCGGGTTCAGAAGACCATGAGAGTGGCCATTGTGTAAGTCTTCTTTTAAATAAGGGACACAGGAGGGACGAGAGGTAACAAACTCACCACAGAAATCAGAAATCTGAGAACACTAAATAAAATACATGCCTCAAGGATATATATATTTTTTTAAACCCTGCAACCCAAAATTTCTTCCTTAACTCTATCACATCACTCTGATATTTCTGGACTTCTCCTTTTAGTATGTTGCTAAATTTTTATATGGCTCCAATATCAACTAAGGGTTCTATGTCAAATTCTGAAGTCTTCTTAGAACTAAACAATAAATGTGAATGGTTGGGTCCTAAACATTATCATACATATCGAAAATTAAAAATACCACGTATGTACCTAACCCTGAATCATACCCCACATCTTCAAAATAAAAAAATTAAAAATAAAGAAAATTAAAAATAACAGAAGTGAAATTATTTTGAATAGTGCCAAAAATATATGTGTTTTTAAAGGTAAAGAACAGTCATTAAATATTTCCTTCCAAATTTTACATGCCGAAAGCATCAAAGGTTTGTTCTTATCAACTACAGCACAGCGAGAATAAAGGATCATCATTTGGTCCTAAGTGTAATGTTTCTTCTGGATACTGAACTCATTTGCTCATTGTAAGCTCCCAAAAGCAAACGAACTTTAGACAACGTGATCTAACTTCTTTCTTGAACACGGTCCACACACACGGAGCCCGGCCTCACTTTCCCAAGTCTTCAGCCGATACGGAGACGTCGCTACATGGACGCCCCTTCCCAGGGGTGCCGTACAAGGTTCGGGTTCATGAACACGTGAATCCTCCAGAGAAACCGACAAAGATGAGATCACTGATGCACCATCAAACTAAAAATAGACTCTGCCTCACATGGAAACCATCAGCTGACGGTCTCCCCAACCATGACTCTAGTCTCAGGGTAAAAGCAGCTTAGCATTTTGTTGACTGTGAAATCCATGCATTGTGTCTGTGAAATCCAACAAAAGTGAACCGAGGGGCTACGAAATCCCAGTCATTGTTCTAGGCTCAGAGGACTTAATCACGAAACGAAATGAAGAAAGTGACATCTCTGTCCTCAGGGAGCTTACGTTTTGGTGGGTGATGCACACGCGTCTGGGCCTGCCCAGAAGCCAATCGCCTGTAGAAACCACAAAAGTTGTCTATTCGCTCTGGTTGGATTCTGCTTCCCTTCTGAACTTGGAAACTGCTGAATGGTACCAGGGACCTCGATGTGTCCCTAAGCAACTCCTATTTCGTGTAATATTAAAATAACCAGCCCAGACCTGAGTCTTAGGTTCACCTAATGTCCCTTGAGCCTTTTCTTCCAGAACAAGCGGCTTTTCTTTGTGCAGCTTTACTGTGTCGCTGCCAACCAGTGTGTCTAACTCCAAACCCCCTGCCCCAGCCGCAGGACTCATCCTCCTAACGCATACGAGAATGTTCTCCCAGAATTCACACACTTGGGTGACAGCGCCTTGCTCTGAACGGTCTTTCCTGCTGCCCTGACCTCCCCTTTACAAAGACCTCCCGTGGCTCCTAACAGAGCACATGGCACAATCACGCGTTCCTTGTTTAGGTAGTTCCTTATGTTTCACTGTCTTCCATGGGACTGCTTTTGTTTCTTAGACACGGTACGCTGCATCCCACCCCAGGCCCAGCTCCCGAATCACGCCCTGCCTGGAGCCATCTTTGGGGACACTCTTGCCCAGGCAATAATTGGTTCATCTCTCAGACACGATCTCCTCCGAGAGATGCTCCTGGACCCTATCACGCCACTCCCAGGGGTGGTTTACATTCCCCTCTGTGCTTCTCAAGACTTCAAAGTGACTACATCCATTAAACTTATCATACTGCACAGTGATCACCTAGTGGCAGACTGGGACAGAGAGATGTCGTGTTGGTCACACAGTGCCCTTTACCTTAAATACTCAAAGACACGTGGGCTGAATAGCACTTGAATGGATTTTTAAGATACTGCAAACATTCTTTCTAGATTAGAAAACACAGTTTATTTAGAAAGTAAATTAGAGAGGGAGAAAGAAAGAGGAGATTCACCTCCCCAAGGTAGGGAAGGGGGCCGATGCTTAGGAAAACATGACCCAGCCGGGCTCGGTGGCTCAGCCTGTAATCCCGCGCCTTTGGGAGGCTGAGGTGAGTGGATTGCCTGAGCCTGCAGGTTCGAGACCCGCCTGGGCAGTGAGACCTCATCTCTACAATAAATCAAAAAAATCAGCCGGGCGTGGTAGCGCATGCCTGTAATTCTGGCTACTTGGAAGGCGGAGGTGGAAGGATCGCCAGAGCCCAGCAGGTCGAGGCTGTGGTGGCCGGGAGCAGCCACTGCACTCCAGTCTGGGTGACAGAGTGAGACTCCAACTCAAAAAAAAAAAGAAAGAAAACATGATCTGGCCACAGCTCAAAGAGCACAGGATCACACCATAGCTTAGCAAGGCAATAGTAGCAATGATCTGGCAATGGCCACAACCAACTTTCAACAACAAAAATAGCAAGTGACAAACACTTTGAAATGAAGTTCTGTGAAGCAAGGGATATTTAACTCTGTTCGGTGTTTTTTTTAATCCTTTCCCATCCAGGTTGTCTATTTATTTAGTTTTTTGTTTTAACCAGATATCAAGCACAAGGAAGTGCTTGGTTAAACCTGAAAAATCCTTCGGGGATGGTGGCCGACGAAGGGGGTGACGCAGCGAGCTGCTGAACAAATACCTGCCGTGAGACTTGCCCTCTGCCCAGGAGACTCCAGAGAGGGTTTCATTAGCAAAGGTCTTCCCTCCTCCTCTGTGAGGTAATGGAGGGAACTGCCAAAGCCCTTGAGCCAAGAAGTGGGTGACATCAACTCTCTTCTGAGCAATTTAAGTCTGCCAGCAAAGCCATGCCCTCCTGGGCGGAAAGATGAGCTCAACACTTGTCCATGGACTGTTCTACAACCTGATCAGCTGCCTCTCACAGAGACATGAACTTGAGCCTTGACTGAGCAAATGCTAGGACATGTTTGCCTTGACTCACTGCTATTTCCCTGTCTCTGGACCAGACACCTCACCCTAAAACGTGTGAGCCAAGCGGTTGTCTAATGTCTGTCTGTGGTATAAACAAAGATTGTGTCTGGTCCCTGTTCCAGTTTCCTGGGATGAAAGCTTCTACAACTTTGGAATTCCCCAAGTCTTTGCTATTCCCGGTAGGCGCTCACAGACCACATCTAGGTGTACACCAGTAAGGCGGCTCACGGTGGGACCCTCGATGGGGTTTCAGAACAGGGGCTGGCCAAGCTAGAAAGGCCCGCTCTGTGATTGGAGGGTGGGGACTATGAGTCACGCAACATCAGCCCTGCTTCCGGGGAGGGCAAAGGTCTGAAGATTGACTTCAGTCATGTAACCGTGACTCGCTCAGTCATGCCTAGGCAACGAAACCAAAAAGAAACTCTGGACACGGAGGCTCCCGGGAACTCCCGGTAGGCAGGGGACCCACTGATGTGCCAGGGGGAAAGAGGTCCTGATTCCCAAGGAGGATGCACAGAGGGTCTGTGTTCAAGATCCCTCTGGCCCTGGCCCTATACGCCGCTCTGTTCTGTTGGCTCCGTTTTGCATCCTCTTAAATTAAATTAGGCACAGTGCTTTCTCGAGTTCTGTGGGTCATCCTAGTGAATTATTAAACCTAAGGAGGCTGTGGAAGCCCCTGAATTTGTATTCCACTGGTCAAACATGTAGGCAGTCTGGAACCCCCCAACGTGTGGCTGACATCTGCAGTGAGGGGGTCCTTGTGGGAAGTTTGCCCTTATACTGTGGAATCCACCTAACTCCGGGGGGAGGTTGGTATCAGAAGAGTCTTCCAGCATCACACCGGCTCACCATGGCAACCACACAGTTACCAATCTTTTCAGCTGGACCAAACGGCCAGCAGGCCTGGAGTCAGGAGACCTGGGTTCAGGTCAAGCCTCCCATTTTGTGGCTGCGGTCTTGGGCAAGCCATGGCACTGCTCTGGCCACCAGCTTTCTGACTGGGATGTGAGGGCTGGGACCGGCTGCTCTGCCATTGGCCATCTTTGTGCTGAGAATTTTAGTCCTCGGTTTAAAGGAGAAGCTGAGATCGCTTTCCCCAGATGATACCTCCATCGGCTTCTCATCTTAACGAAAGCTTGAAGACAGGCTTGAAGCTCTGGCGCCTACTGCTGCCTCCACCTGGAACACTCCTCCCCCAAGACCCACAGGGTCACTGTCTGACTTCCTCAAGGCTGGGTGCCAGTGCCACCTCCCTGTTGGTCCTCGCCGGCCATGTCAGCTAATGGCAACCCCCGTCTCTGACACCCGGCCACTCCTTCCTCCGCTTTATTGTACTCCACGACATGTGTCACAAAGTGACATGCTCCACACGGCAATGGCTTTTCTCAGCTGTCTCCCCAGTAGCTTGTCCCCTCCCCCCAGGCAGGGGTCTGTGCAGTGTGTCCACAGTCTTATCTTCAGCACCTAGAAATGTGCGAGGCAGATAAACAGTCAGTGCCTAATAAATATTTGAAACCTGGATCAATGATAGCTTCTCTGAGATCTGGTAGGCACAGCAGCTTAGTTAAGGACTATGCAAGCTCACGCCCGAAATGGTTGTAAACTGAGTCTGCTAAAATTCAAACAAGAATAGGAAAAAGAGTGTGAGAACAGATCGTAACAGAATGCTGAGCGCTACAGTCAGAGTGAAGGAGGATGGTGCTTACAAGACTGGGGAGTGACCATCAGCCTCAGAGGATGGAGATGACGGAGGGGCTAAGCGGAGATGGGACAAGACCGCGGGTGGGTGGGAGGCCACAGGGATAAGCTCAGTCTTCAAGGACGATGGCAGAGAAGGGGCAGGGGCAGGCGGTCAGGCAGCTGATGCTGCAACAATTCAGAAAAGTGGAAAGAATCTCACCGGCATGAGAGCAAGGTTCTGGAATACTGAGAACGTGCAGAGGAACAATGGTTTAAACCAGCCATCCAACACAGGCCCCAGTAGACATAAGGGCAAGTGGGAACTTGCAGCGTGGCTGGTCTGAGCTGCGACCTGCCA
The DNA here is from genome assembly GCF_000164805.1 of Carlito syrichta. Lineage (NCBI taxonomy): Eukaryota > Metazoa > Chordata > Mammalia > Primates > Tarsiidae > Carlito > Carlito syrichta. The sequence continues at coordinate 597,288 of NW_007245900.1, forward strand.
TGAAAGGGTGAAATGCAGGCCAGGTTTCAAAGAGTTAGTACCAATAAAAGACTATAACACAGTTTGTTAGACATTTGTATACTAGGTACACCTTAAAATGATAACTTTTGGATGTGTTAGGCGAAATACAGCATGTAATTAAAATTTCCTGTTTGTTTTTACTTTTTAAAGTGGCCAACAGAAAATGTGAAGCATGGAGCTGACATGCTCATGTGGGAAAAAGGTGAGAAAAGCCATTATCACATGTAGTATGTCACTCTGTGATTACGTGTCATGGAGTAAAATAAAGCAGAGGAAGGGTGGCCGGGTGTCAGCGATGGGGGCCACAATCAGCTGGCATGGCAGGCAGGGACCAACAGAGCGATGGTACTGGCGCCCAGCCTTGGAGGAAGGCAGGCAGTGACCATGCGGCTATCGGGGGAGGGGCTCGCGTTATATTTCTGTCACCACACTGACCAGAAAGTGTTCAAGAAGCCTCCGGATGTGATCTCAGCTCCCACGTGTCTGGGAAGTGAGAGGAGATGGCCTCTTCACCTTCAAGAGAAAGCAGAGTTTCAACTCCAGGGAGGAGGCAGAATGGTCGCAGATTAAGAGGTATGTTTCAGGCGTCAGAGGCAGGTGGGTGGATCACGGGACGGGTGGAGACGCTGAAGTCTGCCTGCTCCACGCTGGCTTCCAAGATGAGAGCAGCCTCTTGGTTAAGACCAAGCCACTCGGGGAGACGCGGTGGGTGAGGAGTCAGCCACTTACAGCACCATTCATCAACACGCACCGACCAGCAACTTCGCATGTCCCAGGCTCCGTGGACCCATGCGAGTAAGCACCTGCCCCCACATTGCTCTCAGACTAGCCAGAGGGGCGAGCACATAAAAATGGGTAGGTCCCAGCACGTATCCTGCAACCACAGCCACAGAGGCTGTCAGGCCCTGGGTCCAGGTGAGAGAGAGATACACAGAGGTCACCGCCCACATGCTGTCGTTTCAACAGGGACACGGGCCACCCAAATAGTCCGTTCAGCACGGTTTTAATTCTTGCTGCAGAAAGGGTCGTGCCTTCTTTTACTTAAAAGCATGAAAGCTTTTGTTGAAAAGAAAAACAACATATTTCCCATGAAACCACAGAGCTTGTAGGTATCAAGGGAAATAACTGGGAGTTTACAAATGCATTCCACCATCTCTCCCTCGAACTCTAACGATACGTCACTCACAAGCTTTAAAGAGACCGCGGTACTCTGTAGTATTGTGTTAGATGCTTTTCTATAAAACAAAATGTGCATGTAGTGCCGCCCTGCTTTCACTATCTTAAGATGCCAGATGGTTACAAAAGAGACTAATGTTTATCTCGTCGTCCTGATTTCCTTCAAAAAATACAACACAGTTTTTCTGGTATAGTCAGTTTCTAAAAGGTATAATAGGAAGCAGCAAAATCTCATTAGCAGGAAAAAAGCTCAGCCTATGTATATACCCTTTGGGTTTTTCTCATCATTTCTTCAAAGGCACCATAACAAAGGGGATGATAACAATGACAGTGTGTGAGCGTGCGTGTGCACGTGTGCGTGTGTTTGGGGAAGGATCGGTCATCTCCGGGACTCATCCTGCCTGGCACAGGCCTATGCCAGAGAGAGAGAGAGAGACACTGGGCAGCAGAACCTGAGAAACCGAGATCCACATCTCACCCCCCTGCTCGTTCAATTCGCTATCTTGGGCCCTCCTGCTTAGGGCTTCAGTGTCATCGCCAAGACAACGGGGACAACATACACTGTCAAATAAGTGAGGCTTCTGGCGGGCAGCAGGTGGGCTCCATGTTGGGCTCCCTTTCCTTTCCTCCAGACCCCATGGCCCCTGCCAGCCTGGTCCCAGCCACCTCCCCCCAAAAGAATGACAGAATCACGTCAGCCAGCACCTTACACACTGCTTCCTACTACTACTCCCCTGAAGGTGCCAGGGCATCCACCATGGTCACCAGCTTCACCCCATATATCAAAATGGGAGAATGTGGTTTTCAGGATGGAATTCTCACTAATTTATATTAAACATCAACGGCTTGAGGATTTTCTAGCAAAATGAATCCAAGCTACTCAAATAGTCCTTGGAAAAAAAAAAAATCATCAGGGTCATCAAAGACTATTGATTCAGTTTCTAAAAAGTTAAAAGCAAATTATAGAGAATTTTGATGAGAATCTTGTCCTTATCAGCATAAGTAAAGGCTCATAAACTTCGCCCACTAAATTCCAACAATCTAAAATTCAGTAGAAGATGTCTTATAATAACCCTACTGGGTGTGTTTATATTAGAAAAATAACCTGCTTTAAGTCCTCTGTGAAAAAAAGTGAAATAAATTAGTATATTTTATTTAATAAGATTGTCCATTTTTGATCAGCTATTTTTACTTGAATAAGTCGCATTTCTACCCCCCAAAAAGCTCCCAAGGAAAACAACATGCATCTTATTAAAACAAGTCACAGCTGGGCTCGGTGGCTCAGCCTGTAATCCCGTGCCTTGGGAGGCTGAGGTGAGTGGATTGCCTGAGCCCGCGGGTTCGAGACCCGCCTGGACAACTTGGCGAGACCTCATCTCTACAATAAATCAAAAAGTCAGCCGGGCGTGGCAGCGCATGCCTGTAATCCCGGCTACTTGGAAGGCTGAGGCGGAAGGATCGCCAGAGCCCAGCAGGTCGAGGCTGTGGTGGCCGGGAGCGGCCACTGCACTCCAGTCTGGGCGACAGAGTGAGACTCAACTCAAAAAAAACAAGTCACAGTATTGAGCACACTCTCCAGTGAACCTAGCACGCAACACACGTGCAGGAAGTGACAGGCGGCAAAAGCAGCAGGTCTTCACGTGCTGCCACACACTGTCCAGCAATCCACGCGACTTTTTAAAAGTCACTCAGGGCAGGAGGCCCCGAGAGGGTGAGTGGCTCACCGGGGTTGCATCTCCCAAGTGGCAGAGCCTAGGCTGCACCCCGAATCAGCCGATTCATTTCCTTACCATAAAACATCTTATCAATGAAGAACTCCCTGGAAGTTGCTCTGTTTTGGTCTCGGGGCCACACTGGGATCCTAGCAATAGCAATTCATAATGCATGGCTACAGGTGCAATGGCTTGCCCTTTTTAGAAGGTTGCTGCTGCCATTTCCAAAATGTCTTCTTCACAGTGACTTGAAATCTAGTTTGTTTTGTGTTTGTTTTTGAGTTGGAGTCTCACTCTGTGGCCCAGGCTAGAGTGTGGTGGCACACTCATGGCCACCCAGCCTCAACCTGCTGGGCTCCGGCGATCCTTCTGCCTCAGTCTTCCAAGTAGCCAGAACTATAGGCGTGCGCTACCACACCCAGCTAATTTTATTGTAGAGATGATACCTGGGCTGGTCCTGAACCCACAGGCTCAGGCAATCCCTCTTGCCTCGGCCTCCCCAAGTGCTGGGATGATAGGCTGAGCCACCGAGCCTGGTCAATCTAGTCTTAAGTTAGTGTCATCCTTGGTCCTGAGTCACGTGGCATACATCGAGCCCCCTTCCACAAAAGGGCGGGCCCCTAATACTGTCTCTACTTTAAGGCCACACGTTCCCACCTTTTGATTTTAATTTCATACCACCGGAGGTGTCCAAAACAGAATCGTGAACATACTGAGAATGGAAGGGACGTGCAACGCAATGGCAGCCAGTAACATACATACCTGTGATCTCCCCGAATGATGCAACATTGTGAAATGCCCAATGCTACTCAGTGGATTACTTAAAACCTGCATCTGTTAAGGGTCAATCGAGTTATCAAATCTCCTCATCTTTTACATTCAAAGAACTCATCCCATCCCGTACCAAACATTTATCAAAAACCAACTAACCAACCACAGGCTATTCCCACACCAGGCCTATGGCGGGGAGTCCACAGGAGAACTGGCAGAAAGACTTTCCGCCTGAAGACAGGTGATAACAGCACTCCATCTGTTAATTTTCACTGTGCACTTACAGGCACCGTTCTAGGTGCTTTTCGGGGGAGTGGGGGCTGGGGGTGGAGGGGACCAGAATTATCTTTTGGGGCGGGCACCTTGGAGTACAGGTTTCCCTGCTGGGTGAGTGTTCTAGGAACCCATTGGCATCTGTGGACCAGCTAGAGTCATGAGAGGCTGCATTCGGCTTCAGGGAATCTTTTTTTGGAGATTTTCTTCAATGCATTTGCCCATTTCATAATGGATGATTTAATGAGCACACCTGCCCACACTCTGCTGAGTGTTCAGCTGTTTCTGACCCAAAATGACATAACCACATGCCCCACCCTCCCTATTCAGCTGAACTTCCCGAGTGATTTTTTTGTTTGTTTGTTTCCCCCAATGAAAAAAGTCCTCAATGGGAAACATTTTGCCGATGTGGAAGAGGTGAAACAGAAAACGGCAGATATACTCTAAGGCATCAAAATGGACGAGTCCAAAAACTATTCTGAGCAGTGGAAAAAGCATCTCGATGGGTGCATTGCATCCGATGGAGAGGACTTTGCAGATGACTGAAGTTTAAACATGTAAGAATCAATACACCATTTTTAATAAATAAGTTCTGTTTGTTGGGACCCCCCTTGTATAAGCATTTATCCATTTGATCCTCACAGCAACTATAAGTAGGCATGATCATGAATCCTGACAAGAACATCGCATCCCAGAGAGGCTGAGGCTTTAACGCAAGGTCTGCCATCAAGCACACACAAAGCAGCTTCTCTTTCTTTTCCCAGTCTTTTCCAGTCTTGGGTTCTTTCTGGCTGCACAATGTCCTTACTTGTGCAACATCACGGGGGGTGCCAGCATTCACAAATCGACTAGTCTCACTCTCTTCACCTTCTTCAACCTGCCTCCCAGCCCGGACACACACATGGCCAGAGCCAGAGGATGGGCGCCTAGCCTTGGCTTGGACACTTGAACTGATCACTGAGGTACATTGTAAGTCGTCTGCAGGGGGGGAAGTGCAGCTACTTCAGGGCACCTGTAGGAATCGTGCCTGACATCCTCCATCCTTCAGGCCATGCAGTAGCTGTGACCGGGAGGAAGGGCAGATCAGAATGCGCCATGTGTGCTGTGACCCTGAAGACCCCACTGCAGGTAGTGCCCTGTGAGCATGTGAATGGGCAGAAAGGAACAGTGTCACAGCCCGCATGTCTGCGCCCTCCCAAATTCGTATGTTGAAGCCCTAAACCCCAAGTGGACGGCATTAGGAGGTGGGGCCTTTGGGAGGTGATGACGTCATGAGGGTGGAGTCCTCATGAACAGGACTGTGCCCCTACAAGAGGACACAGAGAGAGCTAGCGTCTCTTCTCTGTGCTGCCATCATGGGAGGATACAAGAAGATGACTGTCTGCAAACCAGGATGTGAGCCCTCACCAGACACCGGGTCTGTCAGCCCACCTTGGTGCTAGACATCCCAGCCTCCGAATGGTTGGGAAACATAGGCTGGCTGTTTAAGCCACCCAGTCTACAGCACTCTGTCATAGCAGCCCAAAGGGACTTAGACAAACACAACTGCGAACATTTGGGAGATCCCTGTGTGATCGTGTTGTCTTCTAACCTTAGGAAGAACCTTCCCATCTTCCTTGTTGGTGCATCTAAAACAAACGAATCCCGGATTTCCCTGGTCAATGTCTCAGCTGCAGGACAAGTACGGGTCAGTCCAGAGAGAGAGTGAGGCAGGTTACGTGTACTGAGGGCTTCGCCCCGGCAGGCCCAGCCCCGCCACAAAAGGCCAGAGAGGGGAAAGGGGCCCAGACTTGGGGAACAAATGCCATGCTGGGAGGAGGAGAGACGGCACTGGCAAGGAAGAACTTTCTGCTAGGAGGAGATTTGAGTGACATGAGGAGCAACAGTACATGCAACAAGGTAACTGATATTCACAAATTGATTTCCTCCATGTAAATGTATACAGGGTTAAAGACATCTTTACTAAAGAGACAGCATTACAAATACTTGTATTTGAATTTACAGAATTTACTCTTTTCTGGGAAATTGCTTCAGTTCATAACAAATGCAAACGGAAACAAAGGCAGCAAGCACATCTCTGATTGATTTTAAAAGAGAAGCAGCATTTACAAACCCTGCTGCTGTGACGTTTCCTGTGACAGGCACCATCATCACCTTTTTTTTGAGTCGGAGTCTGTTGCCCAGGCTGGAGGGCAGTGGCACGCTCACAGTCACCCCAGCGTCAACCTGCTGGGCTCCGGCGATTCTTTTGCTTCAGTCTTCCATACTTGGACTGACAGGTGAGCACTACTATGCCCAGCTCATTTTTGATTTATTGTAGGGACGAGGTCTTGTCAAGTTGCCCAGGCCAGTCTTGAGCCCGCGGGCTCAGGCAATCCACTCGCCTCGGCCTCCCAAAGTGCTGGGATGACAGGCTGAGCCACCGAGCCCAGCCCATCATCACCTTTCTAACCTTTGGGCCTCAGAGTACTGGGAAAGTTTTTAGGCTTGTCTCTTTTGTTTCTTTCATTAAAAAGGACCTTCTGTGGTCCCTAAAAATGCAATGTAACTAAAAAATCTATAAAACAGTAGGAGAGTGTGGCTCCACATGCTTGATCCAACATGTTCTTAGCTTTGGGTTCCCTTTGTATTCACGGGAAGCAGACAGCAGAGTCCTATCTAACATTCATAGAATATCACAGGTTACATATTGTCAAAAGGTTCACTTTGACCTGGGTGAGAAAAAAAATAATATTGTCTAAATCTACCGTCATCTCCAACCTTTCTCTGACACTCTGACATCATCGATCACGGCAATGTTCATGCTGTGCAGGGTTCCTGGGAGGACGACGGTGCCGTGGGCCCTTCCAAGTCACGCAGGAGCGGGAACCACGGGACACCATCCTCCACAGTGTGGATAGAGGGCCCTCAGGGGCTGCGCCCATGTCAGCTGGGCATCTCCTTCACCCTCGGGGCTTGGGTCTGTTAGACAAAGGCTCTTCGCAACCCACAGGTCTCTGGCTCCCTGCGCTACGATTCTGGCTGTGCTGACCCGGTTTCCTCCTTGATGGGAGCAGAGGGTGACTGGCAGCCTGGGATCAGGTCTGTCGATCTGGGGTGAAAGGCCCCGTTCCCAGAAGCAAATGAGACCCACAGCTCAGAGTTCCAGCCGATGAGGTGGCGCCCTGGTCCATTTAGTCAGCACACCGGACACGCCTGGCAGGCACTGAACAGAGTGCCCGTGCGTTCCTTGGAAGGCGTGACCAGGGAGGACACGCGTCAGGGACCCTGAGGCGCGTGAGAAGGTGTGATGAGCCAATGGCAGGGAGGGCCCCCAGGAGGGGACACAGAAGCTCCAAAGGGGACTGTTCCCCAGCATCCTGCAGGCCCAGGAAGTCACCCAGGGGCTGCAACTGGGCTGCCCCATACTTTTACTGCATCAAAAGTTTTCAAGTCAAGTTTTGCAGGTTTTTGTGCAGACTTGCTGTCCTCGTTCACAGGACAGTAGGTTTCCCTGGGAAGTGTTCATCCAGCTGTGTCCACTTCCACATGATCCTGGAAAATCCAGAAAGGCTGGGCTCAGACCTCCCCTGTGGAAACTCCTGACATCCTCCTTGCCATCTCAGCAGACCTGGAGGCCTGGGTGCTCTGGCGCCTGCTTCCGCTTTTGCTGTGTTCCCCATCATGGCTCGGTCTCCGCAGCCTCGTTGTCCTCAGCCCCACATGGGACAGACCCTGCACGGGACTCCCCCAGGCCACCTCCTTCCTGAGTCTCGGCAGCCCTGGCACTGGGCTCCATGGAGGAGAGGCAGGGGGGCGGACAGCAGGGTGACCACACAGCACTGCCCAGCCAACAGCTTTCCATCTTCTAACGAGAACCCACCCTCCTTCCTGCCCTTCTGAGTTTTCTCCCGACCATTCTTCCTGGGTCCCTCATGTCTTGTATGCCCTCCTCCTCTCTGCCTCCCACAATGCTCAGGGAAACTCCACCCAACTCACTCTGTTACTCTGAGCAAGACCATTCTCCCTAGACCTGTCTTACGAATGCAACTCCAGGCCCAAACATGGTGGGAGCCGGAGAGGACAGACTTCCCTTGGAAAAGATCCCCAATTCTCAGGTAGTCGCTGTGGTTTAAATAGTGACATGTTCCCTTTATACACATATCCGGATATATCCCCTAACTTGGCAGCAGGGATCTTCATGGAAGACAATTTTTCCCCAGACCAGGAATGTGCAATCTAACCTCCCTGCTAATGTTAATCTGCATTTGCAGCTGCTCCCAACACTAGCATCACCGCCCAAGCTTCATCTCAGGCCACCAGGCATTAGAGTCTCATAAGGAGTCGCAACCTAGATCTCTCACATGTGCAGTTCACAGTAGGGTTCGCGCTCTTTTGAGGAACCCTTGCCATCGCTGACCTGACAGGAGGGGGAGCTCAGGTGGTCATGCCAGTGATGGAGAGTGGATGGAAACACAGAGGAAGCTTTGCTCGCCAGCCCCTGCTCACCTCCCGCTGGGCAATCTGGTTCCTAACAGACCACAGATGGGGCGTTGGACCCTGGTCTTACGTGATGAACATCAATTCCAACGAGAGTTAGCCTAGATGCACTGCGATGACTCTCAACTCATGGCCACAAGTGGGTGCTTTTCTTCACAGACCTCCACAATTTACCCTCAGACGCTTCTCAACATCGAGATCAGCTGAGGGCCAGGGGACACCCAGCCCGTGGGCCCATCTCCAGCCAGGGCATCAGAGTGGGCGAGTGCTCCACACACACAGCCTGGGGCTGTCAACACCATCCTTGGAGGAAGCAGTGCCCAGCCGAAGCCCTCTCCCCACCCCCAAGAGGTAGGAAGCGCATCTCCAAGCTGCCTGCTGCCAGTGCAGGTAGCAAGTGACCCCACCGTCTGCCCACACATGGTAATGAACCCGTCTGTTCCCACAGACCCCACTTCCGCTTCCTGTGGGAGCCACTGAGCGAGGGCAGGTTGGCCTGCGTCTTGCTTGTCCCTCCCAGACCTGCCACGACAGCAGTCACATGGACGTGCTCAGGCTTGACGCTACAAAAGTGATGCCTTTCCCGGCTCTTCCTTCCTCCTGAATCACCGTGACAGTTGCTGATGGATCCCAAGTGCTGGCGGAGGGAACGTGCAGTCAGGAGCTGGAAGGAGACGAGAACGGCCGATCTGGGACATGCTGCCTCCTGCGTCCGGCTTGGAGCTGTGACAGTGACTTTTGTGTTCTTCTAGCAGGTGACAGATGGGTGAGTTCTGGCAGAGAGAGACGGATGCTCGGATGCGATGGCTGCTTCTGCAACACATTGACGAGGCATGTGGGCGAGGATGCTACCCAAAACTGCCGTAGGGCTCACATCTCCTCACAGGCAGAAGTTCTCTTGAGATAGGCAGCTCTGTAGGTCCCATGAATGTACCCACCTGATCACTCACCAAGTGCAAGGCACAAAGCCACAGACAGCGCCAGGCTCTGTGAGCAACGTCTGCGCTGACACGACACCACCACGTTTCGGAGGAGAAGGGGGGAGCTGTTCCCCCTCCCCCATCACATGCACGGTGATTCTCAGGTGGTCTCTGAGGATGCCGGCCCTCGCGGCTCATAAAACCCCTCTGTAAGTAGGTTCATCCACTCAGTGTGTCAGATCACATCAAAATGTACACGCGGCCTCCCCCGGAGCAGAGAAAGCTGAAAACTGAAAGTCAGAGGTGTGTGTTTCCAAGGCCAGGACTTGAACAAGGTGTGCAGCTAATGATGGTTATGATGCTTTTGCGGATTAGAAACTTTTTCATACTTGGAATTGCCACCCGCTATCCCGCTGGCGGTGCGTGGATGTGCAGAGGGACCTCCCCACAAGGCGTCCAGGCCACACGCAGGCCCTGGTTGGTGAGGTTGCCCCTTATGCCTCCTCCTGTTCAAGCTCCTCCACTGCATTTTGCCAGATGAGCTGGGCGTGAGTACGCTTCGGAGTTCTCGACGTGGAAACACCATATTCATCACCAGAGGTGCCCGGGCAGATGCGGGCTCCTAAGGATGGTGCTGCATCAAGGGCACCCAGGATGGAGAGTGCCGGCGTCCGTCCTGAAGCAGCTCTGTGTCCGGGGTGCATGACTAGAGGAACTCCCATGAAACGGTGCGGGACCACACGACCCGGCCCAGGACAGTGGAGCACGAGGGCAGGAAGGACTGCCTCAGCCCAGGAGGGAAAGGAGGCTTCAGAGGGAGGCTCTGAGCTGGGTTTCAAGGATGCATGAGAGGTCACCGAGAGAAAAGGAAGGAAGGGAGAGGAGAGAGCCATGGAGGGGTTCCTGCTTTTTCTTCAACCCGTGTCAGGGACAAATTCCTAACATCCTGCCGCAGAAAGCTGAAACTGTAGCATTTCATCTACACCCACTTTCATGCCAAGGAGCTCTGCTGTAAACTACTGAAGGCGTATTGCAGCTAGATGCTCAACTAAAAGCACACGAGTGACCTGGTGGGGAGGAAATTAAGAAGACCCTTCCCTCCAAATTATCTAGTTAAACTCAGCTACACCCACCAAAAAGCAACCGCTTAAATTTTGTTGAAAATGTTTTATACAGGAGGCTTTGAGTCTTTAAGAAAATAATTTGAAGACATAATGATGGGCTCCTATACCATAATTTAAAATTAATGATTTAAAAAAACAAGCTGTGGGGGAGTATGCATATTTACCTAGCTGCACCTGATTCCTAGAGAAAAATTCTCCAGTGTGTCCTACATAGAGAACAGAAAACTCAAGCAACACATAGAAACATTCTGGCTGGGGGAAGGGATCATAAAGTCATTTTTCTGCGGTTCTGCTCGGAGCAGCTGAGTTGCCAAGTCGAATGAGAGGCCTGTGTTCAATCGACTGCAAGAGCCGCGTGAGGTACGTGCCAGGGTGTGGCCGGAGGGGACAGGGCAGCCCCAGAGCCCATGGCCACGGGCCACCGAGAAAGGGTAAGCTACAAGTGTGGAAAATGCAGCTGTTTTCACTTTCCTTTAAAATATTTTCTAAAAGAATGATTTGTCTTACTATTAAGGTGAAACTGTCTTCATGACACTGTCTTGTCCTAAGGAGACATAAAAGTGCACTGAATCCAGCCACGCCTACTCGTCCGACTGGCTGTGGTGTGTTTCTGACTGGCATGTTGAGCGCCTCTCAAAGCTGTTCTACAAACCTGAGACCTTGACCTATTGACAGATGGGTGCAAGGACTGTCAACATTCCCACACTCATTCTTGTCTTTCTCCATCTAAAACGTCACCAAATCATCACCAAAACTTTTCTGATCTTTCTGATTGATGGTCTCAAAGCCAAATTCAATGCCCATATTACATTTCGTGGTTTTAGATACACAACAAAGTGGGGGGCGGATTTCAAAACAACCAATAGCTCTAAAAATTAATATTTTAAAAAGATAGCTGGGAACAATTTAGTAGATGAACTCTCTTATATCCCAAATAAGAAAGTATTCTAAGCCAGGTTCGATGGCTCAGGCTGTAATGCCGCGCTTTAGAAGGGTGGATTGCCTGAGCCTGGGGGTTCGAGACCCGCCTGGGCAACTTGGCGAAACCTCATCTCTACAATAAAAAAAAAATTAGCCGGGCATGGTAGCGCGCACCTGTAGTTTCAGCCACTTGGAAGGCAGAGGTGGAAGGATCACCGGAGCCCAGGAGGTCAACAGAGTGAGACTCCAACTCAAAAAAAAAAAAAAAAATAGAAAGTATTCTAGGCCTTCAAAAACATTTTTCTTTCTGTAGTCAAAATAACTTTCTTAAACTAGAAAAAAAATGTGTATCTAATTTTAATTTGTTACTCTGTTGTAACATTTATATCTATTAAAAGCCATGGCTCAGGTAGGGTACAGTGGCTCATGCCTATAATCTCAGCACTTTGGGAGGCCGAGGCAGGTAAATTGCTTGAGCCTAGGAGCTCGAGACCAGCCTGGGCAACATAGCAAAACTTTGTCACTATAAAAAAACCAAAACAAAACAAAAAAAATCACAGCCCTAAAAAATAAAATGCTTTCTTAAAAAAAAAAAAAAAAAGGAAAACCTTTTCCAACTACGAAATCAACTGGGTTCCAACCAATATGAATAAATAAATAGAACAGAAAAGCATAAAATGGAAATGATCAGAAGACAACAGAAAGGGAAGCAACAGAGTAAACGGCAAGCAGCAACAGAAACTCTTAATCCTCAAAGTTTTATCTCGGGTGTGTGTGTGTGTGTGTGTCTATGACAGATCACAAGGAAGTCTGAGTTGTGGCCAAAAATTTGGAAAATGACATTCTAAACCATACCACTATCTAATTGCACTACGCTTATTAAGAAAAGTGCTGAACACTGACAAATGGATGGCTACTCGTTTCTGCCCCTCGAGACCATGTGCTTGGCCGGGGCGCCCTCGCAGGTAACAGTAGCCGGTTGCTCCTCAGGAAAGCGCTCTCAGGTGTTCACGCTACACCTCGGCCCGCTCAGCAATGGCAACTGGAAGGGCAGTCTGCAGACACCTGGCAACCTGTGTTTATCTAGACCTGCTTTACACAGGCACTGTGGTAGGCGTGGGAGAAAAATGGTGACGAAAAAGTCAGGGTCCCTGCTGCATGCCGGTTACAGATGTTGCTGATGTTAACAATATTTCAGTGCTAGCAACTGCTTTGAGGAATTGATCTTTAACCAGAGACCTTAAGGATGAGAAGTAACTGGCTAAGTAAAGTCGTGTGGAGCAAAGACGTTCCGGGCAGAGGAAACAGCGAGTGCAAAGGTCCCAGGGCAAGGTGTCAGCAGGGCACACTTCCAGGAATGGAAAGGATGACAGTGTGGTGGCTGCAGAGAGCACAGGGAAGCATCTTGGGACAGGAGGTTGAAGTGGTCAGTGGGAGCCAGGCCATGCAGGAACCTGCGGTCCTAGTGGAGATTTTGACATAAGGAGGGAGACTGGAGACAATCGTGCATCTGTTTTGAAAGGATGACCCTGGCTGCCATGTGGACAGCAGCTAAGGGAAGAACACGGACAGATGAAGAGCCGGTCTGCGGAAAATCCTTGTCACAACAGCGCCCCTCCTGTGGTCCACCTGCGAGTCCGCTGGCTCCGCCCGAGCATCTGGCCAGGTGCACAAATGGTGAGGCGCAGTGGACAGACCTCAGAGCTCTTAGGGCGTCACCCAAACAGGCAACTGGGTGGCCAAGGAAGGGTCCATGAGGGAGAGGAGCCCCCAGGAGTCTCCCAGTCCCTAGTTGCCAGACCGGGCAGATGGCAGTGATGTGGAAGGAGGTTTCAGGTCGGCGTGGCAGCAGCCTCGAGGCACAGGGAGGCTCTCAGGATGAGCAGGTGTGTGCGCAGAGGCAGGACCTGAGCTGAGAATCTGATTTCAAAATGAACAGCGCATGGCAGGGAACTGACAACAGATCAGGGCACAGATATGACTATAGGGAAAAGAGCTGGAATTGAGAAGAGAGGAGAGGGCAGGGGAGGGCTGCGGAGGGGAGGAAAGGTTGGGGGGAGGGGCGGAGTGCGGGCGCTGAGACTCAAGGACCAGGAGGATGACGGCTAGGCTGGGAGGATGGGCCGGGCAGAGGGTGTAAGGGAGCCACGTGCCCGGGCCCAGGGTGAGGAGAGCCATGTGCCAAGGAGGAGGACGGCGGCCGGGAGAGCCATGCGCCAAGGCCAAGGGGAGAGACGGTTTCAGGGAGCTGCCGGCAGATGGAATGCTCTTCGGAGACTAAACGAGCTATTCTTCAGGTCCTGTTTACTGAGGTTATCAGAGAACCCACGGATATAGAAATATACATAAATAATATCATTAAAGCACTGAATAAGTTTCTCTGGTATAAATGTCAAGAGTCTCAAATCTCAAGATTAGGAATAAAGACCACATGTCGTAAGTTGGGTGTGGTGGCTCACATCTGTAATCCCAGCCCTTTGGGAGGCCAAGGCAGGAGCATTGCTTAGCCCAGGAGTTCGAGACCAGCCTAGGTAACATAGTGAGACCTTGTCTCTTAAAAAAAAATAATAAAAAATTAGCTGGGCATGGTGGTGCACATCTATGATGTAAAAATACATGAATAAATAATAAAATTTAAAAAAAATCACATGTAGTATATTACAAGTAGCCTATTATTGAGAGCTAATAAAAGGGTGAACAACAATCTCCTTTTATTTATTTATTTATTTTTTTTTTTTTCATTGGACTCTCACTCTTGTCGCCCAGGCTGGAGCGCAGTGGCACACTCACAGCCACCACAGCCTCGGCCTGCTGGGCTGAGGTGATCCTTCCACCTCAGCCTTCCAAGTAGCCGGAACTACAGACACATGCCACCATACCCAGCTAGTTTTTGTGATTTATTGTAGAGATGAGGTCTCACCAAGTTGCCCAGGCGGGTCTCGAACCCCTGGGCTCAGGCAATCCTCTCTCCCCAGCCTCCCAAAGTGCTGGGATTACAGGCTGAGCCATCGCACCAGAATAATCTCCTCTTATTAAAAAAAAAAAAAAAAAGTATAGACACCACCCCAGAATTTATTCTTTTTTTTTTTCCAAGATGGATCATATCATCTTGCCCTTAGTTATGGTAAAATGGGATTGAAGAACAAAATATGAGTGGCAGGTAAACATCCGCCCTTTGTTTTTAATGCCAAGCATAACGTTTCATCTCAATAGAGTTCAAATTTCTGTGACTCGATATATTCAACATCTTTCATGACCACAATTCAATCTGATTTGACATCTCATTAAAAACATTCTCTATTTGCTGCTGGATGAATGACTCCATAAATTGCATACATGATCCAAGCCCTTGAATGCTGAAAGGAACATGATTCTGATGAGCAAACATGTGCCATTTTTAGTCCGTCTTTATTGTGCACACTTGCAAAATTATTCAAGTTTACAATTAGAGCTGCATGAGGACTTTAAAAAATACTCATATAGTTGCACTGTGTTACACATAGAAATTTAAATTCCAAAGCTGGCTGAGCGTAGCTGCAGCCCAAATCAGAGGAGAAAATGTGATTCTGAAGTCATTTCTAAAGCATGGCAATCGTGCCACATCTCAAAGACATCTTTCAGCCAGCAGCAAATGGAGATGCCTTTTAATCTTAAAAAATAAGAATAATAATCATCCTGTAATCAAGGATTCGTTTTGTCAATATTATTGAGTGCTGGCCACTTGTTGGGTATTAAGCCTCAAGTGAACCAGCACTCCAATCAAGCAGAGGCTGTGAAGGAGGAGGATGACCAGGCTGGCGGTGTCACCCACAGCTGGGGAGGCTGGAGGACATGAACCATGACGGGACTGGTGGCCCTGGACAGACTGGTGGCTCTAGGCGGACTGGTGGCCCTTGGCAGACTGGTGGCCCTTGGCGGACTGATGTTTTCAGCATAAATCGCAACTCTCACAATGATTATCCTGCGACGTCGGGAAAATGTAAATTCTGCTCAGCACAGTCAGCGAGAGGCAGGCTTTGAGAAATGCTCTCTCCAAAGTGCACACGGGTTTCTGTCACTGCTCTGATGCCCGCGGGTATTAGCAGTTTCTCGGGAGGACTCCTGTTCTCACCAAGGATGACGGATTAAGGAGGCAGTACTAGCAAAGATTAGGAAAAATGAAAAAAGAGAGAGGCAAGACAGAGGAACACTGAGTAGCCCTGTGTCAGCTGCTAAGCGACAGGCCAAAGAGAGAGAGTGTGTCACAGACACACACGCACCCACATGCACGCAATCTACAATCTAGATAATAAGGATCTGGCCTTTCTCTTCTCCTGTAATCAAACTTCACACTCGAAATCTGGTCGCCGCCTAGCAGATGAAAACAGCTCTTCCCACACCCCAAAACTGTTGCACAATATTGCCAAAATCATCCGTCTGCAGCTGCCTCAACACTTCCCTTGGAACTCCCCACTCATGGCCCTGCATGGGTCATGAGTCTCTTCCCTCCCCCCCCCACCAAGGCCCCTCCACGTGGACTCGGCCCTCACCCCCTTCTCCTGCTCCATTTTCCTCTCTCCATGGCTCCACAGGGTCCGTCTAAGAGCCCTCTGTCTCCTCTCTTCCCTTCTCCCGATTCTGTCCTCAGGACGTCTCTGCCGGCCTCCTCTCCTGAGTACGACTACGCACCCCCGAGCCGCCACTCTCACCAATAACAAACCGGCCGAGTTTGGCACGATTTGGGAAAACAAGCCCATTCATACTCAGTAGTCTAGAGAAACCAGCCTCCAATGCTGTGGGCCACACAGTCTTTTGTGAGTGATGTTTCTTCCAGAATCCAGCCACTTGGGGCCAGGCCCCTGGGAAAGGGGAGGTCTGGCATGGCCACGTGGGTGGGGCTCACTCCCCCCTCATCGCTGCAGCTCTGGGTCCTCAGACAGTGCCCTAGACACGGCCCCATCACGGAAGCATCTCCTAAGCCAACCGGAACACACAGAGTCCCCAGCGTGCTGGAAGAACAGAGTGCAACCCACCGTCATCAGACAGCTACATCAGTCATCTACCGCTCAGTGCCTACCACATGCCGGGTGCTGATTCTAGCACTTGGACCACATCAGTAAATCCAGGGATTCCCTGCCCTTGACAAGTGACCAACTGGCAGGGAAGACCTGTTAAATGCATGCGATGAACACGCGAATGATACAATTGACTAGAGGGAGACCTGGGCAATGGAGGCAGTCGGGGAGGAGGAAGGAGACCCAGGCTCCAGGGAGCAGGGCAGGAGGGAGGGGCAGGCTGGATTCTCACAGCGGGCAGGCAAGGAGGCCGTGCTGACCGGTGGCATCGGGTGGGCCCAAGGGAGGCAGGGGTGGCCCTGAAGACACTCGAGGGGAGGCGGCAACATCTGGGCTTAGCTGGCGTCTCTTAAAGAGCCACTTACAGCGAGCCAGGTCACTGCTAAATCGGTCTGCAGTACACATGTTGCCGCCAGAGGCCGGCATTACCAATGTCTGCAGGTCACAGACAAGGGCACTGAGATGAGTGGAATCACCCGGAGGGTTGGTTGAGCCTGGTCGCCAAAACCGCCAATGTGCTGGCACGGGGGGGTTGGCCAGAAAATCTGCATCTGTGGTAAGTTCTCTGCCACACTGCTGCTGCTGCCGGCCCTGAAGCACACGGTGAGAACCGACTAAGGACCGAGGCCATCTCTGCAAGGCCTTTTGAGCTCCAAAACTCCATGTTCTGGTCTAAATTACTACTTCCCCTTCCGAATCACGGCACCTCCATTCACACGTGTCCATTTATCATCCAGTTAAACCAACAAGCAAAATGTGTACGAGGAGAGACCCCCTCCAAAACAAAAAACAGAACTTACTTATTTACTTATTACAAAACATGTATTTATTCTTCCATGTTTAAACTCAGTCACCTTCACAGGCTTCTCTGTCTGATGCCCTCTATCTACCAAGACGCTTTTTCCACTGCTCAAAACAGCGTATGCCTTTTAGTGCTTCTGCCGTTTTTTGTTTCACCTCTTCCACATAGCAAAAGGTTTCCCTTTGAGGACTTTTTTCATCCAGGGAAACAAGAAAAAGTTGTTTGGAGCAAGATCAGGTGAATAGGGGCATGGAAGTCATGCCATTTTTTGGCCAAAAACTGGTGGACACTCAGCGTGGTGTGGGCAGGAGCTCTCACGGGGGAAGAAACAGTCCCCTGGGTGTCACAACTCGGGACGCTTCTCCCGCAACAATGATGCAACCTCTCAACACTTCCAGATAAAAACTTTGGTTGACTGTTTGATCCAGCAGAACAAATTTCAAGTGTACTACAAGGGACCCACCCTCCAAAAAATAATTCCATGCTTTCTGGGGTCCCCTCATATTATAGCATAGATTATATATTTACAAATAGATACACATTTTTTAACAAAAAGGGCAATAAAGTGGCAGCTCTGCAAGGGCACAAAGATCACCTGTTTTACTCACTGCAGTTTTCTCAGCAGACAGACGCAGACCTACTGAGCACTCGAGGAATAGCTTTTGACTGAATTAATGCCACTGCGCATCCCACATTTTAAAAACTTTCTATTTTACAATACTTTCAGATTTACGAAAGAGTTATAAAGATAATATAAAAAGTTCCCACACTCCTTCAAGCAGCCTCCTCAAATGTTCAAGTTTTAAATAACACTTAACCACACGTGAGAAACTAACATGGGTATACTATCAATTAAGAAACTAGCCCGCGGGTTCGAGACCCACCTGGGCAACTTGGCGAGACCTCATCTCTACAATAAATCAAAAAATTAGCTGGGCATGGCAGCGCGCGCCTGTAGTTCCAGCTACTTGGAAGGCTGACGCGGAAGGATCGCCGGAGCCCAGCAGGTCGAGGCTGCGGTGGCCGGGAGCGGCCACTGCACTCCAGTCTGGGCGACACATTAGTATTCACTACAGTCCACACTCTATTCAGATTCCTCTTCTGTTCCGGCATCCAATCCAGCTTTCCACAGAGCCATCATGTCCCCTTACGCTACTCTTGGCCGTGGCCGTTTCTTAGACCTCTCTTGACACTTTTGAGGATAACTCATCAGACATTCTGCAAGTGTCCCTCACCTGGGACCTGTCTGAGGTTTCTATCTTGATTACACTGGGGTCACAGGTCTTGAAGAGGAAGACCCCAGAGGTAGTGGCACTCTCATCACAGCGTATCCTGGACACACACTGTCCACATGGCCTGTCACTGCTGATGGTGACCTTGATCACATGGCTGTGGTCGTGGTTGTCAGGTTTCTCCACAGCAGTTACTCTTTCCACAGCCTGCTCTCTGGAAGGAAGTCACGAGTGTGGGCCACACGGAAGGAGAGGGTCCCCTCCACTCCCCAGAAGGGTGGTGTGCCCACCTAAGGCATTAGGAATTTTTCTGTATGCGGTGTTTGTCTCTTGTCCCCCATCTACTTAGTGAATCACCAATAGATATCAGTATATACTCATGAATATCATTTTATATTGTATATAATGATGATACTCCAATATTACTTGATCTGCTTTGCTGCTCAGATTGTGCTGCTTTGGCCACTGGATGCTCTCTGGTTAGTTCCTGTGTCGTCTGAATGAAATGTGCCATCCTGTGGGCTTTGTTTCTTTGTTATGAATACTCCCTTGCTTCCTGGGATGACAAGATGCTCCTTGTCTTGTGTATTTCTGGCACCAGCACTGGAATCAGCCATTTCTCCAAGGAGCCCTGGCTTTCTTTTGTTGAGAAATGAAATCAAGAACCAAAATCTGGGTCCTGGGTATATTCTACATTTTTTTAGATCTAACAATTCATCATACCTATTTTCCCATGTGAATAAACATTTTAAGGCATCATTTTTAGGACTGTATAATAGTCCACACATACACTGTAACATCATCTCTTGATGGATATTTATGTTGTTTCTATATGTTTGGGTATAATACATAATACTGGGATAAACTTTCCGGTAAGAAAATCATCGAACTCATAACTAATTATTTCTTTAGGATAGTTGGGATAAAGTCCTAGAACGGGAAATGGAAAGATGAGGGCTTTTGATGCACATTATGAAAAGGGTTTCCCGAGTCCCCCCTGCAGGGAATGAGTTCCCCATGGGCTGCCCAGCACCAGGTGTCCACTGTTGTGCTCGCTTTTAACAGAATTTCCTATGTAATGAAGACAACTTTCTTTGTGGTTGTAATTGATTTCTAGCTGGATGAACAATCGTTTAACTACTTCTTTGCCATTTGGATATGCTTTTTATAATTTTTTTCTTTGCCCACTATTTTGTTGACCCTTTTTAAAAAAAGAAACTGATATGTAAGAGTGCCTGGATATTAAAGAAATTAACTCTTTGACTATTATATATTTAACTATCTCCAGTTTACAATTTATCTTCTCACTTGAATTATGGTCTATTTCTTTTTAAACAACAACTTTCAATATCCTATATTCTACAATTTATTGGGTTTTGTTTGCTTAAGCGACGTTTCCTTTTTACAGTTTTGCTCATGGACTAAAAAATGTGTTTACTATCACATTTTTTGTATTCTGTGAGCCAATCTAAGAAAGAGCTGATGATGTATTATTGACTCTGACATGGTCATGAAAGCACAGATTATGCTTCTATTAATACTTACATTTTATGACAGCTTTGTCAGGTTTAATTTATGACTCACACACATTTCTAGCTCAGTAGCCATGGTTATTGCCTTTTGAATCTTTGTGATACAGTACATTTTCTTAACAGAGTATTTTTTTAATCATCATGCATTATAAAGAAAAAAAAAAAAAAACAGAACATGCATGCCCAAAATTGATAACTAAAAATATCATTTTAAAAAGCAATTCAACTACATATGCACATGTGTGTTTACATATAGCCCCATGTCCATTTCTTATGTCTTATGCTAGTTTAATATTTTTTACAAATATATTAGCATTCTTAGAAAAGGATGTACATAGGTAGTCGCATGGTCAGGTTTAATTTGCTGAATATAAGAAGTATGTGCACATCAAAATAGGATGCTGAGGACACCATCGTCATTACAGTGGCACCATGATGTGGGATTCCAAGGGAGGAGAGATCCCTGAGAGTAGGAAGCAGCCAGGGTGGGGGTGGGGAGGGCTGACAGGGCTTACCCTGGTCCAGGGCAGGGGCTGGAGGCAGGGGAGGGGAGTATGTGGTTGTTCAGGGGACAGAGGACGGCTGGCGAGGGCCAGGACTAAGGGCCATCGGGTCTCATGAGCAGCTGGGCCTTCATTGGAGGCAGGACGAAGACGCACATGCAGGGGGCTTGTTCAAAGGGACTGTCCTGTGTGACCCGCCAGCAAGGGGATGGCGATTTGGGGGACGCAGAGTTCCTGGACCAGACCGTGGGTGAGGCTCACTCGGGATCCAGCCTCGGACCATGACGGCTCAGCCTACAGTGGGAGCCGGACCGCGGACAGGAGGGAAGGGGTCCCAGTCACACTGAGTGCAAATCACAGCTCCCTGTTCCCAACTGGAAATGGGCAAGAGGGAGACAGTAGTGGATAGTGGGTGCCTTCTAATGAGATGGGAAACTCAGCCACACTTGCAGGACAGACACACCAGCGCTGGAACTCTTCTGGCTTTGCCGTCTCTTTGAAACATCCAAGAAAACAAAAGACCAGAGTGGGAGACAGGGCCTGGATGGAAGTTGCACATTAAGCAAAAGAAAAATAACCGGTGTAGAAATATTTTGTAGCTGACCGAGGCTGCGAGGGGTCTCTCGGGGAAGGACCGTGCTCCTTGGCTGGAGGCAGGGGGTCGTTTTGCTTCTCAGGGGGGATCTGACAATGTCTTCAGGTGTTTCCGGTTATCACATTGGGAGCATCTGATGAAGACAGTGAGGGATGACGCTCAGACTCTACCACACACAGGATGGGCCCACAGCCAAGACGACCCGGACCAGGTGTCGGGAGTGCCGAGGCCAGGACCCCCGGTAGCTGCCATGGCAGGAGGGCTTCTGGGAGCGCCACCCGGAGACCACAGTGGGTGGCAACGGAGAGGGAGGAGCAACACAGAGGTGGGAGGAGCAACACAGAGGCGGGAGGAGCACCCGGGGGTCTGGGGTCAGGAGCACCATAGGGAGGCAGTTTCCCAGGAAATCTCAAGCAACCAGCAGGGCCAGCACTGCTGAGCACAGCAACGGGCTGTGGACCGGGCCAGAGTTGCGCTCACAGAAAAAGCCTTTGCTATACTCCCCCCGAAATACTTCTACACCGGTTCTTTTTCTTTTTTTTTGTTTGAGTCGAAGTCTCACTCTGTTGCTCAGGCTGGAGTGCAGTGGCACGCTCTTGGCCACCATGGGCTCCACCTGCTGGGCTCAGGCAATCCTTCCACCTCAGCCTTCCAAGTAGCTGGAACTACAGGCGTGCACCACCACGCCCGGCTAGGTTATTTTTCTTTTGTCTTTTTTTTTGGAGAAAGAAGGATTTATTGAGAAGACAGAAAAGTTCCCAAAGCGGGAGGGGACTCTAGGGGGTTGCCCTACACTGGTTATTTTTCAACAGACCCCACACAGGCATATCTTGCAGACACAAAGATGGAATTCTGTATCGCTTCCCATGAACCTGCCTTCCAAGCCATCTCTCTGTTCCCAGGATCTTTCAGGGGCGGGGCCAATCGCTGGATGAGGGGTCTGTGTGGGGAGGGAAGCAGGAGGCAGGGAATTCGGCGGGGAAAGGACAGATGGTCTGCGTGGAGAAAAGCCGGCCCTGCCTCCAAACAGGCAGCGTCACGAGTGGTCCCTTGGAGTCTGTTATGTGGAATTCTGTGCGCATCTTTGTACAGAAGCAGCACTGTGAGAGGCAAGTGAGTCCAGGAAAAACAACAAAAGCCCACTTCGCCTGTATCATCTCTGGACAGGATGATAGCCGGACTTGCAGAAGACCGTGTGCTTGGGAGGCCCAGGAGGGTGTTTCAACAATCCGCCGCCTTCCTTGTTGGGAGCCTCTTGTCCCAAGGTCTTAAAGCTCATTTGCTCATCAAATATTAACTGAATGCAGGTATCTGTTCAGAGCCGGGTCCCCACCAAACGCCAAGCTCCCTGGGACAGGCGCCAGGCTGACCGTGCTCACCGCCAACCTCGCCTGGTACCCAGAAAACAGCAACTGAGAAGTGACAGCAGTGGCTGGATGTGGAACCCATGCAGCCACCATGAAACCGATGTCTGTTTACCCTGTTGTATTTCAAAAGGGTGGGCTTTCATGTAGGACTGCTAATATAAACATCCTTATAAAATAGCCTAGCAATGAAAAGAATGACATTTGGAGTCAAAAAGGCCCTGCCTGAAAGCCCACCTTGGAGCCAGCCTCACTCAAACAGCAGATGCCCAGGTGTAGTTATACATTTCTTCTTCCATTTGGGATGTTAAACCATCGCTGTCTTAGCCATGGCTGCAGTAGGGGTAATGCAGACATAGCCTAAACTAACAAACAGTTTGAAGATTTAGGGGAAAAAATAGCCTATTTCCTTTAACAATAAGAGATCATCTCAGGAGAGGCAAGTTTTGAAACGTATGGAAACTTTCTAACAGGATTAATAATATTATCGTCAACAATTTTATGCGAAACTTCCACATCGGACTTCAAAGGGGAATGGAATAGAGACAGGAGGAGTGGTCCAGCGGACGGGATGCTTCTGACGGGAACACCCAGTCGGCGGGCGGTGGAGTCTGCAGGCTTTGCACAAAGCCTCAGTGACATGCCTGTCCCACAGCCAGACAGTGCCACTCAGACCAAGAACGGCCCTCAAGGTGCTCATGGCTTCTGCAGAAGGAGGGCTGGCAGCAGCAGGGCCTCCCTGAGCGGCCAGCCTGTGAGGACATCAACCAATGAAGGCCACAGAAAAAAACTGCCAACACACACGCTAGCAACTGGCACATGAGCAGGGCCCGGGACTTTCAGACATTCCCTGTGCTGACACAGAGATCATCAGAAAACCCAAACGAGACACCAGCGAGGCCCTGGGGAAACAGCAAGTCAGGCTTAGTCAACAGCACACGCCATGTCACTCGGGAGCAAGTGCTTTGTGAAATGCCGCCATAAGCTTATAATTTGTTGTGAGAAATTGGCAGGTATGTTGGTAATGTAGTGTTAAATTTGAACAACTGTACACACACATCTTCACAAACACAGCATTAAAAAGTGCTCCACCAGCCGGGCACAGTGGCTCAAGCCTGTCATCCCAGCACTTTGGGAGGCCAAGGTGAGGGGGTCACCTGAGCCCACGGGTTCGAGACCAGCCCGGGCAACTTGGTGAGACCTCATCTCTACAATAAATCAAAAAAATTAGCCAGGCGTGGTAGTGCACACCTGCAGTTTTGGCTACTTGGAAGGCTGAGGCGAAAGGATCACTGGAGCCCAGCAGGTCGATGCTGGGGTGGCCATGAGCATGCCACTGCACCCCAGCCTGGGTGACAGAGTGAGACTGCAACCCAAAAAAAAAAAAAAAAAGAAAAAAAAAAAGCAAGTGCTCCACCACACTCAACCATTCACACCTAGAGACCATGGCTGGTCTAGGAAACCATAGCACTAGTTCCTAACTGGACCCTGACTAAGTAAAGTTTGCAATTAAAATTAATAAAGTATAAACTCAGTGATTAAAAATAATAGTGTAATATCAATAACAATATACATCCAATAGTGACTGGATGTATAATAGTGACTGGATGTATAAAGGCTTCATGCACATTTCATCTAGCCCTCACAACAAATCCATCATGGCGGAGGTATCACCACCAGACCCATTTTACAGATGAAGAAAACCAAGGTGTCAAGAGGTTCATCTTACCTAAATGACAGCTTCAGAGCTAGAATTTGAACTGCATGTTCTCTTAAAGTCCTATAAAGTCATGACCAACATAACGACAAGAAGCCCACTGCTCTTTTGGGAAGGACGCTGAAGTCCTCACGGCGGGGTTGGACTTCCCGTTTCCATCCACTCTCGATGCTCCCCGATCTTCTCTTCTGTGTCTACCCACGGCCTCCTGGAACACCCATATCCATTTTGCCTCCAAGGTGGAGGGTCCTAACTCTAGACCCAGCCCAGACAGTCCTTCCCTCAGTCACCAGCAAGAAGACACCTTGAGTCAGAGGTCACTATGTTACCTAACGCGAAACACCGCCAAAACTGAACGCGTACCTCCAGCCCACACCCAAATCTACTTTTCTTGGGGGGTTTCCCACCTCGGGAGATGGCCCTCGCCTTCTCTCAGCATCTACACCAGGAACGTGGCAGTGACCCTTCTCCCTCAAACCCTGCGTCCCGTCACGTCGCAAGTTCGCCTCACCCTGCCTCCTGAGTGCCTCTCCCATCAGTTTTGCCCTTGCATCCTCAGCCCTTCAGCTTCCACAGGACCACTGCAGCAGTCTCCTAACCATGACCCTGCCTGGGGCCAGTTCCGAACACCTTCCCGGTGCTGCCAATGAGCTTCTTCTAAATAATACAGTGCCATTTACTCATTCGTGTAAACGTTTTTGTGGTGGAATACCTTCTATGTGCCAGGCACGATTCCAGCTAGTCAAAAACACAACAGTAAACAAAAGAGACAAAAAGGCATTAGAGGGCTGATGTGCAGTGGGGAGAGACCATCCGAGACATTAAGCAAAATGAGTATACACACGTGCGTGCGCGGAGAAGGGTGATGTGTGTGAGGATGAAACCTTCTGACCCTGATGCCGAATCTTGCATCCTCACTCATGCAACCTAGACTCCCTCCCCACTGAACTACTTCCAACTTCTAAGACAAGCCAGGCTCCCCCATCCAGGCCTCTGTGCACCTGTTCCTCTGGTTTAAGATTTCCTTCCCACTGCCTTTCACCTGGTGAACTCCAAGCCACCTCCAGCAAGTCTTCCCTGATCTCCCCAGTTCTGATTTAGTTATCCATCTCTGGGCTCCCAAAGCAAAGTACCCTTCCCCAGTGAGCAGAAAACATGTGCTCTGACCATGTGACAGGTAGGTCTTCATTTCTCCACAGCAAAATTCCAGACTGGTGGCTCAAGGAACAGACATGTGTTTTCTCCAAGTCTGGAGGCCAGAGGTCTAAGATCAGGGTGATGGCAGGCTTGGTTTCTTCTGGGCCTCTCTCCTTGGCTCGTGGATGGCTGTCTTCTTGCTATGTCCTCACATGGTCTTTCTTCTGTGCATGCCCATCCCTGGCATCTCTTTGTGTGTCCAAATTTCCTTTTCATTCTTTGAGTCAGGTCTCACTCTGTCCCCAGGCTGGAGTACAGTGGCACGCTCATGGCTCACCACAGCCTTGACCTCCTGGACTCAGGCGATCCTTCCACTTCAGCCTCCTGAGTAGCTGGGACCACAGGCACTCACCACCATGCCAGGCTAATTTCTTTCTTTGGTAGAGACAGGGTCTCACTATGTTGATCAGGATGGTCTTGAGCTCCTGGGCTCAAGCAGTCTTCCCATCTCGGCCTCCCAAAGTGCTAGAATTACAGGCATGAGCCACTGCACCTGACCCAAATGTCCTCTTCTTATAAGGACACAGGTCATATTGAATTAGAGACTGTGTTAAAGGCCTCATTTTAATTTAATCACATCTTCAAAAGCCCTATCTCTAAATATAGTCAAGTTCGGAGGTAATGGGGTTAGGGCTTCAACATACGAATTTTTGCGGGGAGGAGCACATTTCAGACTATAGTAGTATTCTTCAATAATTCATGGCTAATCTAGTTTTTACTGTGGGTCCTAACCACTTCCCCATTCCACATTATTTGCAAGAAAATGCAAGATATCATATAAATTAATCAGTAAATACACCTTCAACATCTTTGATAAAGAAAACATATTTTTCTCTCTGGGACCAAAGAGATGGGCTCTACTGGACTCTCTGATTACTCCCTAACAATTTGTCTGGTTTTGGTGGTGTTTTCACAAAAGATTCTCTCTTTTTTGGAAATTACTTCCCTTCATAATAATCACTCATGAAACAAAGGTTTCAAATCTTCAAGATGGCAGGTCTTCAGTCTACACTCCAGACATGGAAAAGGAGCTATCTAGGGGTGGATTTCGTCAAGGCTTCGTTTTTCTATCTGCTGCTTAGGCAACTGGAAAGTGAACTCTGGGTGTGACCAGAGGCTCACAGATTTCCACGGTCCAACTTGAGAGCCTACGCGTACCCTCCTGCATGCCATCGGTGAGGCCCAGGCGCGGGGCTGTGTCCTCTTCTCATCAGGGATGCCCTCTCCACACTCCATGTCTCCCAACAGCTGTCATGGCAACGTCTCCTCTGCCAGGACCAGAGAGCAGCCGGGCCTGGCCTCTTAATGCATGAATGAGCCAGCGAGACTTCTGGATAACAGAATTCCCTGGAGTGCGGATGACACCATTGCAAAACACAGTTTTGCAGTTTCTGCCAGACAGTCTGCTTTCAAAGCGATGCCGTCTCCACACGGGCACCTCACGCTGTGGCGATAAAGCCGGCATGGAGGAAAGAGGAGGTCCTGCTTCCTTTCTGTTTCGTCCTGAAACGGCAGGTGGTGAAACGACAGTGGGTAACCCGGGTGCTGGAAAATAGATGGAAGAGACGGAGTTTTAACGAGTAAATGATATTGCTGTCCCTGCATATGTTTATATGGAAAAATGAAAGGATTGGCGTATTGCAGAAATAACCTGAATAGCATAAATGCCAAATGTTTTATTCAACAGAAGTTCTTGAGACTGGAACAAGTAGTCTTGGGTAAGAATTCTATCAGGGAACACATGTGTAAGCATACTTTACATTGATTGTTTAAATTAACATGTATTTTTAGAGTGATTTTAGGTTTACAGAAAAATTGCAAAGATACAGTGAGCTTCGATAGCCCTAGTGTTTCCCTTGTCATTAACACTCAGGGTAAGTCTGCTATACATAATAGACCAATATTGATACACGCTTAAGTAAAATCCTTACTTCATTCAGATTTTCTTCATTTTCATCCACTATTCTTTTCCATTCCAGGACCCCATCCAAAACAACACATCTCATTAGTCACCACGTCTCTTCAGACCCCTCTCGTCTCTGACAATTTCTTAGACTTCCCTCGGTGCGGACGGCCTCAACAGCTTTGAGGAGTAATCATTTTTATAAAATGTCCCTCAATTAAGATTTGTCTGATGTTTTTCTCATGATTAGACTAGGGTTGTGTATTTTGCTTAAGAAGGTCAAATATTTTTACATTTTCCAAATATCTTTCTGCTATTGGTTTATAATTCAATCTCACTGTAGTCTGAATGCATACTTTGTGGGATTCCTACTCTTCTAAATCTCTTAAGGTGTGTTTCGTGGCCCAGAGTGCAATCTTTCCTGACAAATGTTCACGCAAGCTGGAGAATGCAGATTCGGCAGTCGCTGGATGGGATATTCCGTAGACGTCAATTAGATCAAGGTGGCTCAGAGTACCATTCAAGTCAACTATGTCCTCACTGATTTTCTGTCAGCTTGACCTATTGGTTGCTAAGGGAGGGGTGCTGAAGTCTGCAGCATTCTGATTCTCTATTGTCAGGGACATATATGTTTAGGAGTGTTATATCCTCTTGGAGAATCGACCCCTTTATCTTTCTTGAATGTCCCTATTTATCCATGATAATTATCCTTGTACCAAACTCTGCTTTGTCTAAAATAAGATAGTAACTCCAGCCTTCTTTTGATTCATGTTAACATAATTTATCTCTCTCCAACCCTTTTCTTTGAACCAGAGGCTTTATATTTAAAGTGACTTTCTTATAGATAATACAGTTGCCCACAACTCTGGGTTTTGTTTTAAGACTACTCTGTTCATCACTGTCTTCTGCTTCTGGTGGTTAATTGGTATGTTTAAACCATTCACATGTAAAGTATTCTTTTATATAGTTGAATTAATATCTACTATGGCTGCAACTGTTTGAAACAGAGAGAAGAAGAGGGGGGAAAAAAGCAAGAGAAAGTGGAATGAGAAAAAATATATAATATGTTTTTCATATTATTTTTATTATATAATTTTTTCTCATTCCACCTTCTCTTATTTTCCCCCTCTTCTTCTGTTTCATTGAGCATTTTCTGTGACACCATGTGCCTCCTCTCTGAGCATATCAATCATATTTCTTTTCTTCAAGTGGTTGTACTAGAGTCTGCAACATGCGTTTTAAACTAACCCAAGTTCAGTTTCAAGTACGACACACGGCTTCCTGTGTGACGCAGGCACCTCCGAGCAGAGCAATGCCAACTCCCCCCTCCCTTCGTCATGACCGTGCTGACATTCCTTCCACTCACCCAAATGCTGGAAGCATCTGATACTTTTGCGAAATCATTAGTTTTAGATTAATTAATGCGAGAAGCAAAAGACTTCACTTTCCCTTCATTTATTCCTTCTCTGATGCTCTTTCTTTCTTCATGTAGACCCAAGCTTCTGAACTATCATGGCTTTGTCTCTGAAGAACTTGTAGCATTATATGAAGAGCAGGAACTCATTAATTCCCTCAGATTTGTTTACCTGAGAAAGTCTTCATTTCTCTTTCACTTTTGAAGGATCCATGGTCAGTGGGTTTTTTTTTCTTTAAACACTTGCACAGTTTATGATGAGAAGTCCACTGCCATTCATATTCCTGTTTCTCCACAGGTAAGGAGACCCCACAGCTCCAAGGCTTCTCTCATGATTCTCTCTTCGTGTTCTGCAGTCGAATGTCATGTATCTGGGGACAGATCTTTTGGAATTTATACTGTTCAGTGTTTCCTGAGTTTCCTGGATCTGAGTTTGGGTTAGGTGCTTTTCATTAACTTTGGAAAATCATCCACTGTTATCACTTTGAAGAGTTATTTTGTTCCAGTCTTTCTTGTTTCTCCTTCCGGTCTTCTAATAACCTGAACATGTACATTCTGCCTTTTGAAATTGTGCCATAGCTCTTGGGTCTTCTGGGTTTTGTTTCTTTAATTCATTGTCTATTATCTCGGCATTTCTGTGTGGGAAGTTCCTACTGACCATCCTCAAGCTCACAGGACGGTCCTGTGCCGTATTCAGCCTCCCAGCGAGCCCCTCAGAGGTGCCATTATCTCTGGGCTGTTCTGATTTCCGGCATCTCCTTTTGGTCCCTCCTCGGATGGCCCAACTCTCTGTTCATGAGCCCCATCTGTCCTTCCACAATATCTACTCTTCCTATCGGAGGCCTTAACAATGAATCCTGGCCGGGCTCAGTGGCTCAGCCTGTCATCCCAGTACTTTGGGAGGCCAAGGCGAGTGGACTGCCTCAGCCCGTGTGTTCAAGACCCGCCCAGGCAACTTGGCGAGACCTTGTCTCTACAATAAATCAAAAATTAGCTGGGCGCAGTAGTGCATGCCTGTAGTTCCAGTTACTTGGAAGGCTGAGGTGGGAGGACCGCCTGAGCCCAGCAGGACGAAGCTGCGGTGGCCGGGAGCATGCCACTGCACTCTAGTCTGGGCAACAGAGTGAGACTCCAACTCAAAAAAAAAAAAAAAAAAAAGAGTCCCAGCTATTTATATAGTTGGGCTACCATTAAAATTCCCCGTCGAATCATTCCAAAGCCCGTGTCCTATCTGAGTCTGGATGCTGGTTTAGCCTCTTCGCTTGTGTCTTCCCTCATCTTTTGGCATGGCTTCTAGTTTTTTCGTGGAAAACCAGATCGGAGGCCTCGGATGACAGAAAGTGAGGCCTAAGGCCTCCGGTGTGAGATCTTGTGACTCTGGCTGGGAGTCGGGCCGTGTGGAAGGTTTGCTGAGGCTGCTGGTCAGAGGTTCCCTAGGTCTCAGGTGTGCTTTCTGGATGGCCCTGGTGTCCTTGGGCTTCGTGAGAACCCCTCCTCGGACAGAGTGTGTGTCTTGCTGCCCTCTCAGCCAGGA
The DNA here is from genome assembly GCF_000164805.1 of Carlito syrichta. Classification (NCBI taxonomy): domain Eukaryota; kingdom Metazoa; phylum Chordata; class Mammalia; order Primates; family Tarsiidae; genus Carlito; species Carlito syrichta. Next base: position 627,532 of record NW_007245900.1, read on the forward strand.
TCCCTGGTGTGACGCAGGAGCCCTGTAGGAGTGGTGGAACTGGGGGGGACGGGGAGAGGGGGAGGAGAGGCACTCCATAATCTCCCAGTTAACTCTCCATCTTCTGTTGGGCCTGTGCTGTCTGGTGACCTTTACAAGTGTAGCTCAGTGTCTTCCCTCCCCCCCCAGTTGGTTCAGAAATCTAGGGAGGGCTTGAGTCAAAGAACAGTCTTTCCCCCAGGTGGGACAGGACGCTGGGAAGCCCATTCCATTGGAGAGTAGGCTGATAGTGGACAGAACAAGCTGGGGGCGATACACAAGGTTACATTTCCCCTCCCCTTACAGGAGCCCAGAGAGGCTCTCCCTTGGCTCTTTGCTGTGAGAACCTGGTGGGCCTGCTGGAGGTAAATAAAACCCACGCATCTCTTTCTTCAGCTAGCCAGCACTCAGCCTCCAGCAATCCATCAAAACGGCTTCTGAATCCAGTTCTTCTGCTACAGGTAAGCAAATCTTAGCTGCGACTGAATTCTCCTGCTTCTTCAGATTTCAGGGTGGTGGTTTGCCCCACAACTGCTGATGGGTCCCTGGAAAGCGATCAGCATGTAGCGTGCTCCACTTCTTCTTACTACAAGGATAGGAGTGATGCCTTCGCAGTTCGTTAGATGTTGGAATGCTTCGCTCTGTGTTTTCACACTCATATTTTTATAGAAACAGAAATGGTTGCCTGGAGGAGTATTTATTGAGAACTCATGACAGGCTTAGCATAGTACTAGGCATTCTGGAATGTAAAGGTTCACTCATTCACTCAACAAGTACCTGTTATGGTGCTAGAACATGTTCTGGATATTAAGGATATGATGATAAAGAAGACAGTATGGGGCCAGGTGCAGTGGCTCACATCTATAATCCCACTTTAAGCCAGGAATTCAAGATCAAGACCAGCCTGGGCAACATAGTGAGAGCCTAGCTATAACATATATAAAATATATATTAGATTCATAAGACCTCACACCAGATGCAGGTAGAACACAGACTCTGGAATTATCTGGTGGGGAATTTGCAATAGCTGGGATTCACTGTTATATATAGCTAGCTATTATATATATACATATATTTAATTTTATTTCTTTTTTAATTAGCCAGGCCTGGTGGTACACAGCTGTAGTCCCAACTACTCACTTGTAAGAATAAGGTGGGAGGGTCATTTGAGCCCAGAAATCCAAGGTTACAAGTGGTGCCACTGCACTCCAGCTTGGGCAACAGAGCAAGATCCTTACGAGGACAGCAATGGCCAAGGCCCGCAGGCAGGAGTGTGACCGTGTACCCAGCCCAGTCAACACGGATGGCTACATGCAGTTCCCACACCCTGGGTTCCGTCAAGGGGAAGGGGAGAGCATGGGAGAGTCAGCCCACCAGGACGGGAGATATGTTGCCAACAAGAGCATGGGGCCTTGTGTTGGGATACCAGTCGGCGGTGGGATGGAGGGCACTGCCCACAGGGACACCAGGCCTTGGCCACTCACTGGTGGTGGGGCCTCAGAGGCCATCCCCAGCCTGAGTCTGGACAGTGGGCTCCGTGAAAGAAAGTCTTCTCCATCACTCCAGATGGGCAGGAATCCCATCCGTCTGCATCCTTCAGATGACGAAACGGTCCCCGTCCTTTGAGGTGACTGTCCAGAACAGGCACTGGACAGTGAGAGCTGACAGGTTTTAAAAAGGCAAAGGAGAGGGCACCACACCTCCCAAGCCTTCTTTCCGCCTGTGAAGGCCATTTGGAACGCCTTTGGTTCAGAGTCTGCTGCCCCCACACAGAGAGTTTCGGGCTTTGCAAAGATTTCTGAGTTTTGAATAACTGCCTCTTACTACATCAAAGGACCTAGTAAGGTCCTGTCAAGCAATCTGACCTCTGCTTGCCTCAATCCAAGCATCACAGCTCTGCCAGCATTTAGTCCATTTCTAAAGAACTCCAGGAAAGTGGATCCTGTTACCTTAAACGGCAACCATTCCAACACCATTCAGCAGAAGCCCAGGTGTGAGGAGCCCCTGACACGACCATGCAGATGCCACGTCGCCTTTCCCGAGAGCACACGTGCAAAGGTGCACCTCGCTCATGGCCACAGCCTCCCCTCACTGCCATGCCCAGAGGACCCTCTGGCACATTAATAGTAGCATTCATACTGAGTATTCATGTTTAATTCAAGAGTTTTCCTGGATTCCAGGCTTTGGAGGCATTTTTTTCCTTTTCTGTTCATGTCTTTCTCTCTCTTCTTACGATTACACAAGCAGTTGAAATGGCTGCACCATAAAAATTCTAAACAAACAGGCAAAATAGAGAATTCCCCACCTTGACTATGGTTTCCTCATATCTGTAAAGTTACTTTTCAGTTACAAGTGACTAGAAGACAGAGCATAAAAGATATGAGGCTATCTCCTAGCCATTAGGTCTTTCTGTATACACTTTAGGACAGCAGTCCCCAACCTTTTTGGCAGCAGGGACCAGTTTCATGGAAGACAATTTTTCCTCGGACCAGGGTCGGGGGGGGGATGATTTCAAGATGATTCAACAGCATTACATTTATTGTGTTTTATTTCTATTATTATCACATTGACATATATAATGAAATAATTATACAACCCACCATTTTCAAAAAGAGGCACAGACAGAGGAGGTGGTAAATAAAATGACAGGCAGGCCACGTGTGGACCCAAATAAGTGTGGGATTCTGATAGAGCCTGCAGCCAGATGCAATGGTACAACTGTAGTCCATCAACTCACCTGCCACTCATGGCCAGGGTTGGTTTGTGGTGGTCTCCGTGCAGTCCCACCTCCCTGCTCATGCTCATCTGCATCTGCAGCTGCTCCCAGCGCCCGCATCCCCACCTCAGCTCCACCTCGGACCACCAGATTCTCATGAGGAGCCGAAACCCAGCTCTCTCACATGTGCAGGTCACAGTAGGGTTCGAGCTCCTAGGAGAATCTGATGTTGGTACTGGTCCAGGACCTGCGGACTGGGGTCGCCTGCTTTGGAACACTGACTTATGTCTCTCTCGTTTTTAAGAATGGCATCACTCTAAGACAAGATCCACGGTCCCTCTAAGGCATCCTGAGTGAGCTGGACCTGCAGAACTGTGCTGTCCCTGCGCGGAATCTCCTGTGCAGATGTCTCCGTGAATCCTGAAGACCAAGCTAAGAGTTGGGCCCCTCCTCACACACCACACAGCCTCCCTGTCCCCACCCCCACCTGGTCACGAAAAACCTGCCAAACTGTCCTGTCTCTCCCTTGATCCCTCCTGTTCCCAACCAAGCCGCCAGAAGATACTTCCAGAACACAGGTCAGACCCTTACCATGGCCCAAATGTTTCCCGTCTCACCCACAGGGCGGGCTACGGTCTCTGCGATAGCCCCCACCCTGCCTAAGCCCTTCAGGCCATACTTGCATCTGGTCTCCAGGAAGGCCACAGAGAACACCCCAGCCCTGCTCCCAGTCCTGCTCCCAGCGCAAACGGCTCCCTCCTCCCTGGCTGCCCAGCTTCTCCTCAGCCTCATGACAGCTTCACACAGGCTTCACAGGCGTGCCTTACCAGTGAACTTCATCTAGCACCTCCTCCAACCAGAACACACGCTTCACGGAGGCAGGATGGGAACACCACAACACAGCCGAGCATGTACTCCGCGGCTGGTGCAGAAACTGGGCCAACCCGGGTCCGTATAGAAGCGGGAGTGAAAAGGTGAAGTGAATCGATTGTTTTGGCCGTTGCCTAAATTAGAATTCTCATGTAAGCACTGATACTATTCTCGGGAATTTTTTTTAATAGACATGCAATGTTATATTATTCGGCTAACCCAAATGCTCATCTTAAAATATCAAATTGAAGTCTTAGCATGGTGTCCGGCACCCAGCAAGCATGCAACAGATGTCGTCTGTAATCAATTCTCATTGCAGACTCTCCCAGGACATGTCCTGGTCACAAACATGGGCACGCAGACCTCATCACACTTAATCTTCAGGGCCCCCCGTTTGCGCGAGCCTCTTCTAAGACATAGAAGCGGTACTCACTGGCCACGTGTTTCTTTAAAATCTGTGAACTGGGCTGGGCTTACCGGCTCAGCTTGTAATCCCAGCACTCTGGGAGGCCAAGGTGAGTGGATTGAGCCCATGGGCGTGAGACCAGCCCGGGCAACTTGGCGAGACCTCGCCTCTACAATAAATCAAAAATTAGCCAGGCATGTAAGCATGTTGCCTGTAGTTCCAGCTACCTGGAAGGCTGAGGTGGAAGGATCACCAGAGCCCAGCAAGTTGACCCCAGGGTGGCTGTGAGCATGCCCCTGCACTCCAGACTGGGCAATAGAGTGAGACTCCAACTCAAAAAAATATCTGTAAACTGCCTCTGTGTGGCTGCAGAAGCCTTCCACCCAGGTCTCTTATCATGGGTCTTTCCCTCACACTGCGTGGCACTGGAATGGCCATAAGCATCTTGGGAATCTCATCAGGCAGACCGAGCTGGGCACCCTATTTCCTTCAGGCATGGTGGCTTTTATGTATGGATGTGAGGTTGTGTCCAGGGAGAGTTATTGATCGCTGTTTCAGGAACACGCCTGTCGCCCCTCATTCCAATGCACCCTGCAGGGCCCCAGGGTCACAGCCCAGTGAGGACGCCCCTTGCCAAGCAGGCACAAGAAATATGTGTGTCGTAGAGGAGAAACAGGATTTGAAGTGTACAGAGCCAGGAGCCGGTCTGTGGAAAATTCTTCCAGTCATCAGGTGGCCAAAATCACAAACACATGATTCAGCTCTCATTAGCACCTGGACTCGGTGGATTCTCCCTGTTAGGAACAAATTCAGTAGTGCCGCCCACACGATTATAAACACAGCAAACCTGCAGCAGGGCTGCAAAAACGTGGGTGTGTTGAACTTTCAAGTTTTGTGCATCTTGTTGATAAATAAAAACAGATTTCCATCCACCATGCTAGAGGGCTTAATTATCTTTCCTGTCTCTTTGTAGAAAATAGGACAAAAATCACTGTCATATGAAAAGGCAAAGAGTAACCAAAGTAATACAAGAAATGAAATACGATAGAGGAATGCCAGGAGGTTAATTACTAAAAATGCAAATAAGCATAACACATACACTGTGTTCAAGGGCAAAACCCTTGAACAAGAGCTGGGTCAAGAGCCCATTCCCATGGTCTGAGAGAGACATGGCGGACGTCTAGGCCAGGGCACTCACCATAGAAGGAGGGGGCGAGAAGTCCCAACATGTTTTGGTCTTTGGTGGTCAACAGACACGCTCACATGATGCCTTCTGAGCAGCAAGGACACAGCTGGTAGATGCCAGCCCCCAGAGCCACACTGACTCAAGCTGGCCACTGGCAGATGGATGTGGTCATGTTTGCAGTATTTGCCATTTTCGTAAAAATGAGCCGTGCCTTTTTTTTCTCATTCAGACTAAATATTTTGTTTCATACCTAATTTTCCACGTATAACCTTGGAATTGTATTTTTTTTTTTTTTTTTTTTTGAGTTGGAGTCTCACTCTGTCGCCCATACTGGAGTGCAGTGGCCGCTTCCGGCCACCGCAACCTCGCCTGCTGGGCTCTGGCGATCCTTCTGCCTCAGCCTTCCGAGTAGCCGGAATTACAGGCATGTGCTACCACGCCCGGCTGAATTTTGGATTTATTGTAGAGATGAGGTCTCGCTGCCCAGGCGGGTCTCGAACTCGCGGGCTCAGGCAATCCACTCACCTCAGCCTCCCAAAGGCGCGGGATTACAGGCTGAGCCACCGAGCCCGGCTGGAATTGTATTTTAAAAGAACCCCCTCTCTCCCAGAGGCATAAAGCTTTGGCTCCCCAGACCCCACATCTGCCCCTGTTTACAGAGCATCTACGCCTTACATTTTGACCCGTGCTGCTTCACTGACCATCGGAAAGGTTACTCCAGTCAGCTCTCATAGTTTCCTTACCGCTTCCCCATCATTCGCTAGTATCATTTCTTCTCCATTTGGTCAATCTGATAGACCTCATATTAATTTGTGAATCTTTGATTACCAGAGATGCTGAACATATTTTCAAACATGTATTGGCCACCTATTTGCCATTCCTTGTTGAATGTCCAGTCCAGTCCTTGGTCACGTTCCTGTTAGAAAATTGGCCTTTATCACCTGCTAGACACACAAATAAATTCACAGTAAGTAGCAAACACTGTGTGTATTTATACCACTTCTCTTGTATGTATTTATACACATATTTTCACTTAAACCTTTTACCTTTAAATGCCTTGTTTCTCCAACTAAAGAATAAGTTCATGCTGGTTAGGAAATGTGACATATTGTATGCTTCATATCTCTCACCCAACGCAGGTGTTTCAAATACCCAACAAGGTGTTTGAAATAAGTGATATTTAAAGAGCAAAATCGACACTTTTTAATTCCACCTTCGCTCCCATGACAAAGGTCTGAACAGCTAGTCCATTCTGTCGATGCCCAGAGATACATGCCGACAGTGGCCAGAATTTCAAGGTGTCTGGTCCAAAGAATATTCCATCGTCTTGTGTTTGAATGACCATCTGAAGACTTGGGTCTTCCAAAGTGATTATTTCTACTTATCCCTGCTCTTCTAGAACTCTCTGGTTCCACCTCCAGTTCTCTCAGTCTCTCCCTTTTGTTCAATCTTCAGATTCCTAAAACTCACATCCATAAATCGAAGTTTATAAGCTAGCAGGCTAATGAGAAACTTGAAAAACAACGTCTATGCTCTGAACTGAATATAAATTACAACTGATTCTGGCCCCCACAGAGGCCTTTGAACACACATATATGGTTGAAAATACAATTTCAGAAACAGAAGCAGGTTGCTAATTACTAGGAATACCAATGGACAGCTTCCGAAAAGAGTTACCCAATTCATCTCAATTATGAAAATACACACACACACACACACACACACACACACACACACACACACCCCAACATTACATTCCCAAATCTGCCATGATTAAGATTGGGTCAAATTTTCACAAAGACACATCAGTATGCCTACTAAATTTAAATGTCTTTAGTATAAAATTGTCTGGAGGAAAGTTCTGAGTTCCCATTAAGTTCTATAACATACCTGCTTAGCTTTTTAAAGTATAACCTCAAGGTAACAGAAAGGGAGACAAGAGAGTGTACAGCTTGGCGAGTTGGAAATGAACACACTCAGGTCTTCAGACGATGAACTATTCACTACCAGAAGCTGGGAAGGCTCCACCGAGCCCCTTTCCCAAGACAGTGCCCCATGCACCTGCCACTCGTGCACCTGCCACTGCTACTCTGAGTGATAACACCACGAGTGAGTTTTGTCCCCTTTTCCATTTATATAAACGAGACTCCTACAATACAGACTTTCCTTGGGTCTGGCTTCTTTTTCTCACAGGTATGTTTTTGCACGTAATCATAACAGTCCAGACGCCCAAGTTTTGTGCCACTAAAAAATGCCTTCCATCGGTCACTACTGACAGTTGTAGAAATGGGTTCCTTTTTTTCATAAAGTGTTAGACTTTAAATTCAAACCCAGAAACTAACAAGGATTAATAAACAGATTCAACCCTAGGGATTTTTGGAATGACTTTTTGATGGGCAAAGTGCATATTCACACATACAAGCAAGAAACAATGTTTTTATACTAACAAAAAAATTTAAAAGCACTGTTCCCTAAGACTTTTGAAACACTGATATAAAAGCACTTCTACAGACACAAACCACGAGCGGTTTGAATCATAGATCAAAATCAAAAGCATGTCCATCAAGACGAAAGCACACATCTTTGATGGACCTGTTTCAGACCACATAACTTGAGATGACCGCTCTGTCCCACCCAGCCCATCGCAGGTGACTGTCAACAGCTCCGTGGCTCCCAGGAGGAAGCCCTACTCAGAGCTGGCAGTGCCCACGCGCCTGTCACACGTCAGCATTCCTTTCCCTCATTGGTCTCAGACTAGCTGTTGTCTATTTTTTCCCCACACATTAACTGTTACTAGATTAGAGCCAAAAAAAGAAGTGTTCTCTTCAAAAGCCAAGACAAAAAGCAAGCAAAAATAACGAAAGAAACTCAAGAAACTCTATTTTGAAAAGACTGCACTTCCACCAGATTGCTCATTCTCCTCACGTGCGATGACATTTTCATTTTCTTTCACTTGATCTGACTTCTAACCAAGTCAATTCCTAAATCACAAGCAGCTCAGCCTTTGAACATTTTATCTGCAGCTTTCAGGATCCACAGGACAAATGGCAGTGCTGTGAACCGTGACACGGCCACGGCCAAGTCTGCAGAGGCCGGCCAAGCCTGGCGCCCACAGCAGCGCACCCACCTCTCGATGCTGGGTCAGCAGCTCCACACCATCTGGGTCCTCCCCTGGGACATATGACCGACTAAACCTGCCGGGACCCATGTGTGACTCTTCCCAAGGAATTAAACAGAAAACCCACGGCTCTCCCATACAGAGGTTCTGAGCCCCCAGGAGCCCACGTGAGCATGCATGTAACAGCCAAGACTTTTATTAAAACAAAAATCAAAAAGAGCCACCTGTCACCATGCAGGTACCACGACCACTACTTGACTTTGGAATTACTTTGAATTCATACATCTTGGCTAGGGTAAGAAACCCCCCCTGAGTGGACCCAGGAATGATGGTGATCTGATTCACCTGGCTTACACGGCAACAACCCCTAAAGGCCGCCACTGGAAAGTTAGAGCTCCACAGTTCCGTCTTTATGAACTTGTCATACCTCCGAAGCCCCCCTGGGGCTCCAGCCTCAGTTTGGAGAGACACTTTGTTATGGGTTAAGCTGTATCCCCTATACAGACACATATCTGTATCTATGGCATGTGACCATATTTGGAAATAGCATCTTGGAAGATGCAATTGTTAAAACGACATCACTGCACTGAGCCCTAATCCAACACGACTGCTGTCCTTATACAAGGAAAACCCCCTATGAAAAGAGAGACACACAGGGGAAGCCAACATGACAGCAGAGGCAGAGAGTGCAGAAATGCAGCTGCCAGCCCACAGGGAGATGGCCCACCCCCAGAGTTAGGAAGAGCAAGGTGAGATTCTACCCAGAGTCCCTGGGGGAGGATGACACTGCTGTCACCTTGGCTTTGGTCTTCTAGACTCCAGAACTGGGAGAGAACACATTTCTGTTGTCTGTAGTACTTTGTTGTGGCAGCCTTAGGACACAATACAGTAAGTCCCCTACATATGAACTTTCAAGTTGCGAACTTTCATGTGCCCGCATGTCTAATCGCGTATGTGAGTTCACATGTCTGGCAAACATTGCCACATGCGTGTCTCTTCTACAAGTGGTTGTGCTTTTGTGTACTTTATTCTACAGGAATGTATAGAGTACAGCAGGGCAGCATCTTTATTACAAGCCCAGGATGTCCAGAAGCATGCGTCAAAGCAGCAAGGATGCAGTTGGTTCTGTATAGCCGACTGTGTTAATTGGGCACCTAGGATGACTTTGTTGGACTCATGAGCAAAAAGGACTTGCAAACACGCTCTCGGAACAGAACTCATTCATATGCAAGGGACTTACTACACACCACTTGTAGAAGAGGTATGCATGTGACAATGTAAGCCAGACACGTGAACTCACATACATGATTGGACAGTAAGGAGGGTGCCCACCAGGCTATAGCACCCCTTCTCCGAAAGACCAGACTCTGTCAGACTGCCAGGCTGCCAGCTCAGAATAGGCACAAGCTGGTCCCACTCACCAACTGCATTCAATCCTCAGTCAATTTCAGATCCCCGAGGAGGTGAAATGCTGGAATTGAGTCATCAAGTTGCCTCCAGAAACACCTCTTATACTTCCAGTTGAATGTGAGTGACGGACGTTCTGGAAATTAACCACCCTTTCAAACAATAACAAAAATACCCAACAGGTACTGAGTGCCTACCACACACCAGGCACGCTTTGGAGAATGCACATATGTGGCCTCATTTGATTTTTACATTATTGTGAATCACAACATTACTATCATCCTTGTACTATAAGTGAGAAAACTGAGACACCAAGAAACCCACCTGCCTGAGGTCGCGTCATCAGAACACAGCAGAACCACAGCCTGACAGCCCTGGCTGTGACCCCAGCGCCCCTCACCAGTGGGCGGCAGTGTCTCGGCATAGGTCCGCCCCGGGCGACACTGGCCCTCTTCAGCTTCCCCACTTTCCTACTTCTACTTAATGCCTTGCATCTTGCCAGGTTCCTGCGACTGCTCCTCCATCTTTCTCTCTTGATCACTGGCCAAATCACCACTAGACAACTTCAAAGCCCACGTCCAGCAAAGCCAGTCCCTTCTGCAGATGTGCTGTTTCCTCCCCGTTCCGGGGCAGAAAGGTTAAGTATTTGGGTTTAAAAGGCCTTCTATTTCAATTGAATTATAGTCATCAAAGCCCCTATTTATGTCAACCAAGCACTTAAGCAGAGAAGGTGACAGTGTCAGCAAGTCTTCCCTTCAAAGACTTCATGTGCATAATCTCCAATCAGGAGTTGTCCATGTACAGTGCAATCTCCCATGATCCACCAGCTGGAAGTGCCCCCTTCCTCTCTCTAACCCCCTTGATACTGAGTGCCTCTTGGGATGTTTCTCAGAAACTTCCTTCTGTTGTAATTACTGGTGCTCGTGTGTGACTTCTCTTTTTGCGTAATACATTCCTTGATGCCCAAACTACATTTCATGTCTGTCGCCCTCACTTCCTTGGTGTCTCGCATAAATCTGGTGCTCACAATACAGTCATTGAGTGAATAACTGGGTAAATATACATCGACTGGGATATTAGGCAGGCGATTCTACGGCAACGATAGGCTGAAGTCTGGAGATAGATTGAGATCGATTACGCAGCCCACTCACCGTGACACAAGGAGTTGCTCCTCAGAATCAGCTGCCATCTATTGCGAAAACTGGAAGGTGGACTTCTGGTTGAAAAGCAGACGTGAAAACAAGTTCGCATTCCAGCAAGGTCCTGACTTCATCTAACCCAAACACAGTCAAGAAGATAAAACCTCGGCTCAAAAGGGTAAGTGGAAGCGATGGTTTTTCACACCTAAAGGAAGCCTGCCCTGCCCGGTCGGCATCCCAACAGTACGGCCGTGGAAGGACTCCTAGACAGCGAGAGGTCCACCCCAAAAGAAAGTTGTTTCTAAGAAAGCAGGACGCCCAGACGTTAGGCTCCCGCACTCTCCATCTTAGAATTCTTCTGTTCCATTGAGGAAAATCACTGCTGTTACTGCAGGAAACCCTGGATCCCAGCACCACCACGGGAGACTGCCGCTCACGGAGCGCTTATAGAGCACACTTGCTGTGCAGTATTATCTCATTTAATTTGGAAAACAACCCTGTGACTTTGTCAAAAAAACAGAAGGTCAAGGATGCCAATGAACTTCTTTCATAGATGGCAGGTCTAGGATTCCAATCCAGATGCTTCTGTCTCCAAACTCTCCAGCCCTTATTCATTCGCTGTGATAGCAGTGGCTAACTGCACACCCAGCATCCAACCTCCCCTTCTTCTTGGTTCTGTGTGTGATGGCAACATACCAGTTAAGATCGCTCACCTTCCTTGACTCCTGGGGTGGGCAGCCTCCGGGATGGCCCCTAACGGTCCCCACCTCCTAGTAGTCATGTCCTTGTATGACCCCCCCCCATTGAGTGTAGACTGGACCTAGTGACACATGTAACAGCAGAATGGAGTAAAAGAGTTGTGATGTCCCTTCCACAACTAGGTTGAAAGAAGACTGTGGGACTGTGGCTTCCATTTTGTTCTGTCCTCACAAAGAAGGACGCAACTGCCATGTCGTCACCTGCTCTGTGGAGAGACCCCTATGACCAGAAGCTGAGGTGCCAAGGCCAACAGGCAGTCAGGAACAGAGGCCATCCATCCAACACCACTTTGGGAAATGAATCCTGCCAACAACCACGAGTGAGCTTAGAAGTGAACCTGCCCCCAGTCGAGTCTTCAGATGAACTGCAGTCCCAATGGATGCCTTGGTGTAGCCTTGTGAGAGTCCTTGGCACACAGCCACCCGCTGAGCTGCTACTGGATTCCTGGCCCACAGGAACCCTGAAGTAATAAATATGTTGGGTTTGAGCCGCTAAGGTAGGAATATTTGTTATGCAACAGTAGATAGCTAGCACAATTCCTTTGCAGTTAGTAGGGCTATCTATGACCTATGAGGTGTAAGCAGAAGCCCAAGGAATAAGGTTACTGGAAAAGCTAGTTTTCTTAACAAAACCAGCTTTCACGAGCCTCAGCGTTTTTCCCTTCTTCTTGTTCCTTCCCGGAATGCAGATGTCATGCCTGGCGTTAGACACGTCATCATCTTGTAACCGTGAGCACAAAGTCTGTGTGAACCTGGGTCCCTGACAGCATCACAGAGCTGCCAGTACCAGGCTGCCTTGTACTTGACATTTTGTTACAAAAGGAAAAGAAATCTTCTCTGAGTCCTGTTATTTTGAGCCAAATGCAATTGTGACTAATTTACTCCTTTTCCGGCTCTGGCTGGAGCTTCAGTTTTCTCAATAAAGTAGGAGATGGATAACACCCTGCCTTCCTGCCCTGACAAGGGTGTTGATTGCTCTGTCCTTAGGAAATGCTATCTACGCATGAGGCATTCTTCTTCTTATTGTTTTAATACCTCAAAATCTTATTAACATTTAACGACAAGACCTGGTATACTATTACTGACAACAGATAGATGTGTTTAAATAATTTTAACTCTTAGCAATATTTCAAAAAAAAACAATTTAAGCTTTTTTCAAGATAAAACAAATTATTTCAGGTAATTATTTTAATAATTGCTTCATAATAAAGCTTTTTAATGTACTGTAACTCAATAATAAAACCAACACGTAGTTTTAAATCTTTTCCCTGTGCTTTATGCAGATTTAATAGAATCGTGTCTATGTTTTCAAAAACATTTCCCAAAGAAATCTGAAACAGAAGCTCAATAAGCAGCAAGTAAACCCAATATGACTGCTCTGTGAGCCCACAGGATATTGTGCGTGGGGCGATTCAACAGTAGTGCCCTTGGTGGCTGCGGCAGCGAAGAGTACACTTACCAGCCTCACCCAGGAAGGATCAAGTGTCTGTTTTTGCACAACGGCATATCTACTTTCAAATCAGCCTCCAGGCAAGAAGCACCTCTTCCCACCAAGGGAGAGTTAAAACCCGCCTCCTCTCTCTGCAGCGCAGGAAGATGCCTATCACAGCAAGGAGAACAAAGATGGGGCCATTCAGGCCAGAGACTTGGCATTACGTGACCATAGCCAGCAGTCTCAGACCAGGCTCAAGAGAAGCAAAGCCACACGTAGAAATCCACAGATAAATCGAGCCTCTCGTCCATACTTCAAGACTGCATTCAGGAGGAAGATACAGCGACCGTGAACCTACAGCAAAACCCAGGCATCGTGGCAGCTGCTACAGCCCAGGGACAATCTAGTCTGGACCAGAATGACGTCCGTGTCCCCACTGGCTTAAGACTCTCTCATCAGAGCCTCTCACCGAGGACCTGGGGCTCCTATCAGAGGCCATTGTGAGGCCCGGACAACTGACCCCATGTGAGGACACATAGAAAACTACGAGGCAAGCAGACAGTTGTGGGTCCGATTGCTCTCAAGCAATCTCTGGACTGTCTTCAGTCAACATTAGAGGCAGAAGAAGGCTGACCGTGTCTCACAGCACTGAGTGCCCACTACGCACCGGGTATTCGCCCCGGGTATCCCCCTAAAGGCTTTATGTGTGCTGACTCAATCCTCACAACAACTTTAGGAACTAATCGTGAGTATTGTCTGTATTTTATAAAGGGAGACGCAAAGCCACTTGCCCATAGAGTAGGAGGCGATTGCACTGTGTAGACGGTCATCTCAGGCACTCTGCTAAAGACCCATCCACAGGCTGCCACCTGCTGACTGGGTCCCATGGACGCTACCTGCCTGTAAGGATCACGATACCGTCCCCTGCGGTGGTCACGCGGCGTGAGCAGCCCCTCCTTTAGAAATGTGACCAAGAAGGCTATTTACATCTGGGCGTGTTAGGCCTGCATTCCGGTCACCTGCTGCCGTGAAATAAACTATCCTGAGCTTAGCAGTTTCAAACTACCACCGTCATTTTACTCTGCTCATGAACCTGCTCATGAATCTAGGCAGGGCTCCCCTGGGACCTACATGCTGTCGCCGGGGGTGGCTGGAAGGCTGCAGGAAGGGCAGGGAGGCTCGCTGAAGCACTGAATCACCATCGGAGGACATGCTTGCCCTCAGGCAGGACCTCAACTTGGGTCGTGGGCTGATACACTTACACTCGTCCTCAGAGCATGCTGGACCCCACCAGCAAGCAGCCCAAGAGTAAGGTGGAAGTTGGGTTGGGCATTTGTGTGACAGCCACCTCCAAATACGGGTCAAGGCAGTTCCCAAAGCAGCCCAGGTTCAGAGAGAGGAGTCACAGGCCCCACCAATCTATGGGAAGAATGTCAGTGCCATGTTGTCAGAAGGGCTTGTGGTATGAGATACATTGTGGCAGCCACCCCTGGAAAACATGTCACAAGGAGGTCACCAGAGCTGCGTGAAATCTAAAGGTAATGGACCCACGCAACAAATAAAGAAATCAAACAAGTGATATCAACAATATCCTGCTGTAATTAAATACTTCATGAGTTATTTTTAAAATCAAGTTTCCACCGTATACATTTCCTTCTACCATAGAGCTCCAGGACATTTAGATTTACAACTTAATTGTATCTGATCCACTTTCAACTTCCTAGGGACCAAATCTGAGCCCAAACCACCCTTCTAATGGGAATAGTTAGAGAAGTAAAGACTGATATCACGAAAGATGAGATTTTTCGATCATCACGTTAAAGTAGAAAAATGAGCACTGCCACTCAGGCTTTCAAAGATGAAATGACATTTTCCGTAACACCCACTGCCTCCGAGGCAGTTCACCCTGACTTGAAAAAGCACCGTCAATCACAGGCTTGGTTTGTTTCACCAAGATGGCCTGTCACCTGTAGGTCCTCCTCCGAGGACACTAGAAAACAGCTCCATCGCTGTAATCCACGCTCCTCCAGCCAACAGTCAGCAGCAGGCATGGATTTCACTCTGATTACAAGCACTCGGGACTTTCTGTCTCTAAAATCCAGGGTCAGCTTTTTCGAGTGGGCCGCCTGCCTTTTCTCTTCATCATCATTTTCACCCTGAGATGTCCTGTTCCCTAGCTGAGATATCCTTCTAACTGGCTGAAGTCTGACAAATGGCCTGACTCAATCACCAATCTTGATTTCTATACTCTCTATGAATACACATGGCAAGCCAAGCAAGCGATACACTTGTGTGGGCAAGATTCTTATCTAAAAGTGAACCGGAGGTAACTGGAATTTCCAATGGAAATTCCAAGAAGTGCAGAGACATCGGGTCCATCCAAAGAGACAGTAGACAAGAGCTTCATCCATTTAGGGTCTTTTGAGCCAGATTCAGTGGGTCAAGTCAAGTCCAACCAGGGGTTAGAAGGAGGTAAAATGAATCCGAACAGAGTCAAACTTGGGTGTTTCTAGAACAGGTGAGGAGTAAGAAAGCAGGGCATCCAGGGAGCAGCTGAGGAGGGAACAACAGGACTTCTTATCTCCCACATCAGCAGGGAAGTTCTGTAAAGACTAGGGTGGTGCCTGATGTGTTCACAGTGACACCCAACGCTGAGAACAGCATCCGGCTGGTGGTGGATACTCAGCCAGTACGTGTTGAGTGAATGAATGATACCGGGAGGCGGTCATCATTCTGGAGACAAAATGCAACGAACAGCAGGGCTCCAGACTTTCACCCTTCCGAGAGCACAGCCTTGTGCGAGACCTCTGCCTTCTTACCAGCTGATACACTCTCTCCTCCCACACAAGACTCAGGCTGAGCAGGACGCTAAGCCTCTCCCCCATCTGGAGGGCTAGAGATCAGAGCCATGTCTCCCCTGACAAATCAAAAGAACAGAGACATCTACCAGGGAGGAATTCTGACACAGCAACACACAGGTCAGCTTTGCGGTCCAACTGCAAGGACCCTGCCCCTACCTTCTAGAAAGCAGCATTACCTAAAGCCTGGCTTTTGAACAGTTCCTTACACTGATGTGTCATTAACAGGGTCCTAAGGGTGCAAGGTGGTCACCAAACACTCGCATCTACTCGGCCCCCGTTCTCCCTGGGACCAGTGAAATTAGCAAGGAGGAGGTTTCCCTCCACACTGAACTTTTTGTTGTTGCTGCTGTTGTCGTTTAGATACCATCCCTTTCCACCCTCCTCCTCTCTGCCAGTCCCACCAACCACCACTGCTTTCAGGAACCCCTAGCCAGCAGCACACAGAAGCAGGAGCCTGAAGGTCACGGGAGGGGCGTTTTCCCTTCCCTGTGCCCTCTGGAAGTCCTGCCAGATTTCCAGGTCCGCCTTAGTCACCGAGTAGCTCCCAGAGGTCAGGTCACTCGGCCCCCAGGGTCTCTGTTTCCTTGTTTATAAAAGCAGAGGTTGGGAACAGAGAAATGTCACAGACTCTTCCAGTCACAAATTCTTCAAATCAATATGTAATTAAGAAAGGACTCCGCGCCGCTTTCTTGCTAGTATAAAATACCAGGGCTGGTTAATTCTTCCTTTCAACCTAATGGGGCCACTTATCTCCCTGATCAATAACCGAGCAGAGGTGTTCTGGGCACTCAGTGCGTACAACACGGCGCAGCTTCTCCAATGTTTCGGGACTTGTATTTTCAAAGGATATCTGCTCGAGTTTTGAGTCGTGTTGTGAAAATTTTAGGTTCTTGTTTCAAATTTGAATACACTGCATGATTTCTTCATGTGTCCAGTGGCTCAAGAGACAGTCAGTTAAGCTAAGTGCTTGCTGATTAACTCGGAGTAGACGATTGATGTGACTGCTGTATAATGGAAGCTGTTTTGTCTCTAGGACTTGCTAACACACTTGACTCAACCACAGACAGGCAAGCTGAGTGGCGATCGTAGCTTTCATCTGTTTCCAGAAACTCAACGCCATCTTGGCCACCACGCACCGAGCACTGACCATGGACCAGCGACCAGGTCCACCCTCTCCAAGTGAGTCTCACAGAACAGATCACAAAAGAGACAGGAGGCGGACACGATGCTGTGAGTCCCAAGCCCGGGCTGGAGGCTGCCGTTTCCCAGGGCTGCAGGCCATTTCCGGCCAGAGCTCTCCCACTGCCACATTTCTGTGTCCATCTGAGACTCTTGGGTGAACTCGCCATAGTTGCACAACTAAAATGCAGACCCACTTACTGGACATGCTTCCTTGGCGCTCCCCTGGGTGGGCAGCCACGGCACAGCACGGGAAGCTGCCGCGGCACAAAGGCAGGAACTTTCTGCCTTGGCGAGAAGAGTGAAATTCGGGAGATGTCATGAAGATCAGTGCGTCCTGGGAGGGGCCATGGCTGGAGGAACTGTCTTCTCCAAGTCATGAAAGGGCATCTGGTCTATGCCCTCCAGCCTGGAGCCAGACCCATCTGTTATGTCCCTCACACAAGGCTCCTGATGGCAAAACTGCCTCCAGTTCCTCGGACGACTCCATCTGAACGGGCTATTAATTATCACCAGACAGAACGCCTTTATCGCACTCCTAGGGGCTTTTTGAATAGCCAAATATGGTCAGATTTAAATATAATGTTTCTCAGTTAAGCTTCAAATTGGCTTCGAAGCTCCAGTAAACACTTCACCTGCAAGGAAGAAGCGCAAAGGAAGGCACAGGTCTGTCGGTGGCCCCGCAGCCATCTGGCGGACGGCCCCAGAGCCTTTCAAGCAACTTGAGTCCAGCCGGATAAATGAAGACACTTCGCTCTCCTGACCACGCACAGCAGGGTAGGGGTGGGAAAGAAGAGTGTGCATGACTTTAAGGGGGTTTTGCATTCCAAGGGGAGGTGATCAAGGTACACACAGGTGTTTGTGAAGATTTCATAGAATTAAAATAAATGAGGCCAGGATCGGCAGCTCAGCCTGTCATCCCAGCACTTTGGGAGGACGAGGCAAGGGAATTGCCTGAGCTCGCAGGTTCTAGACCAGACTGGGCGACTTGGCGAGACCGCATCTCTACAATAAATTCAAAATTAGCCAGGCATGGTAGCGCCCACCTGTAGTTCCGGCTACTTGAAAGACTGAGGTGGAAGGATCACTGGAGCCCAGCAGGTCGACACAAGTGTGCCACTGCATTCTAGCCTGGACAACAGAGTGGAACTCCAACTCAAAATAAATACATACATAAATACATACATACATGAACGCGTCAATGCCAGTTCTGAGATTCCAGTATTATGCCTGTTCCTGACTAGCACATATACAGTTCACAAAGGGGCATGGCCATCGTGAGGATGAGGGACACATGGCCCCATTCTGAAAAGCTGGGAACCTCAGGAGGTGAGATTGTTCTGAAAATCTGGAAGAAGGTTGTCAGGGTTGTAAAAATGACGTACTTAGTACTGACTAGGTTCCAGCTCTGGGCCAGGTCTGAAAAATACAGAAGTAATTAATGTAAACCTACCAATAAGAAGGAGTTCGGCTCCTCTGGACAGGAGAGAAAGGGGGAACGGGGAGAGAGGCATAGAGTATGCTGTGACCGCGGCGCTGTCCAGGGTACTTGAAGTCCACGGGGCACAATGGTGCCCCCGCAACGTAGAGAAGGTGGCCGGACTCCCTCCCGTTTTACCCACACTGCACCAAAGTTTGCCCCGAGACCACACAGTGATGGGACTGAACTGGGACTTCAGATCTCTACCAGTTATTCCTACCACCCAAGCAAATGCATCCCAACATAGTACACAAAAGACAGACGCTGCAATGAGGAATCAATCAGCTTTGAACTTGAGTTACGTGGACTCTACAAACAATTCCAAGAGAAAAAAAATCAATCAATAATAATGAGAGACACGACTTCACTTGTAAACTAGGGGGAAGACGATGTTGTCCCAGAAGGTGGGAGACACGTTGTGTCTCTTGCCTGCAGCTGGGTGAGGAAAAGGCAAAGGAGGAACACGTGGCAATGTCAAGGGTCAAGGATAGGGAATTATTAGTAAAATATGTGTTCATGTCTCCAAATAAACATTACTTTTCTGAGTGAAAGTATACAGAAAAACAAGAAATAGAAGAAAACGGGGGCCCAGTCAATTTTTCAATAAAGGGCAACATAGTCACACATTTTTACTGTGAAAGCCAAATGATTTATTAATAACCATGTTGAAATACAGCCACTTAGATATTTAATGGGGATATAAAAGCAGTGCAAAAACAATTTAACCCACCCCAAAATACACTTCGGGATGATGAGTATATTTTAATCGGATAGACACTACATCCGTGAGAACCCTCGTATTTGTCAAACCGAGCAATTCTTGGATTCTCCAGGTGGTATTCAGCCTCAGTCCATCTCAATTTGGGTTCCAGATTAAAAACAATAATGGGAACTCTTGGCCTCGATTTCATCACTTTCATGAAAGAGAAAACACTTTCACAGACCAGGACACATTAAACACTACTCAAGATATGACTTAAATAGACAGAAAGTTAATGGCAGCACTGAGATACTTTCACAATCAGCACATTTCCAAAAATAAAGTGCGGATGTTAACTCACTAGCATGGACTGCACGCAGTTGGATCTTGAGTCCCAACTCCAGAAAGGGCCGTAGTTTCCAAGTATAGATATCCAAGGGCAAGGGCGGAAACGTAAAGCATGACTCACATTATCAAAATCTGTGAATCGCCTCCAAAACTGTGAATGACTGCTTCGTGTACTGCACAACGCTTAGGGAAGAGTACTTCCACTGTTTTCTAGGTAATTTGGAACACGTGTGAGAGGCTGCACTTGGCAATCACATCCCCCATTGGAAGCTAAATGCCTGCACCCTAAAACAATCATTTTAAGGTTTTCTTTACAAAAAGATCTTTGGTTTGGTTTCGCCTTTTAACATAATTTCAATGTCAGTGTGTTTGAATACATGTCAATTGAAATAAGGTATAACCAAACGGGCAGCTGGCTCTTTCAGAGATATTCAAGTATCAATAAACTCTGATTAAATAGCCTCGTAAACCTATTCAACAAATGTGTAAGACAAGACATATGCTACAAACTACCTAGACCTTACACATGCTATAAGAAATAGAATGATTTATTTTCAAAATGAACCCTGAGCCATGTTTAAATGCCTGCTTCTTTGTGCTTCTTTTTCGCGGACTTTTCACTTTGGCAGGCTGCATGTCTTAAACTTTTGGCAGAATCCAATCAGAATAGCAATCCTGTGAGCCCATCGGCAAATAGGACATGTAAACGAGCTAATTCTGTAAAACCAATCAACAAAAGTAACACGTAGGCGTCCTACGGCAAAGCGTGTAACTCCTTTAAGTATTCCTCCAGTGAAAAACCAGGAGAGAGGTGTGCATTTTAGGAATAAAATTGCTGACTCTTCCTGTTTTGGCATGCCTGTCCACCAGACACCCGATCTTGCAAGACCACCATTCAAGTCTCGCTTCTGCTGCACTCCACATCTCTGTGTCCATCCTTTGATCTTGGACAGGTGAGCTCATTTGTCACAGTATCTAGAGGTCACGCCACATAACAACCGCAGAATTACATCTTTGTCAAGTGTACCTGGAACATTCTCCAGCTTAGACCACATGAAAGACCATTTAAAAAAGACTAAAAATATTTTTTAAAGGATTGAAATTATACAAAGCATACTTCCCTAAATCAACAAAGTTGATTTGATATCCAAAAATCAATTAATGTAAAATACCATATCAATATAATAAAGAATAAAAATCCAAGGATAACCTCAATGAATGCAGAAAAAGTATTTGACAAAATTAAAAGTGCTCTGGGGTAAAAATACTCAATAAACTAAAAATATAAGAAAGTTTCTCAATCCAATAAAACATGTCCATGAAAAACCCACAGCTAATATCATACATATTAACGCAAGACTATACAATTGCAATAAGCAATCTGAAAATGAAATTAAAAAAACAATTCCACTCACCATAACCTCTAAAAGAATAAATTACTTAACAATAAATTTAACCAAATATACACAAAACTTACATTCTGGAAACTATAAAATACTGTTGAAGAAAATGAAAGACATAAAAAGGAAAGATACTCCATAATCATGAATCAGAAGACTTAACATTGTTAAGATGGTAGTACTCTCAAAATTCATCTGCACATTGATCACAATCTCTACCAAAATCCCACCTCTGTATTTTGCAGAAAATGGCAAGCTGATCCTAAAATGCATATGAAAATTTAAGGGACTCAAAAGCCAAAATAATCTTTAAAACAAAGAATAAAGTTGAATGACTCAGACTTCCTGATTTCAAACTCTGTGCAAATCTACAGTTAGCAAGACAGTGTAGTACTGACATAAATACAGACATACAGATTCATGGAATAGAATTAAGACTCAGAAGTAAACCCTTGTGTTTATGGTAGATTGATTTTCCACAAGGATTCCAAGAAAACTCAAATACATGGAACATTTTCCAGCTTAGACCACATGAAAGGCCATTAAAAAAAGACCAGAAATATGTTTTAAAGGATTGAAATTATACAAAGCATATTTTCCAAAATCAACAGTTGATTTGATATCTAAAAATCAATTAGTGCAAAATACCATGTCAATAAAATGAAGAACAAAAATCCAATGATAACCTCAATGAATGCAGAAAAAGTATTTGACAAAATCAAAAGTGCTCTATGGTAAAAAACACTCAGTAAACTAAAACTATAGGGAAGTTTCTCAATCCAATAAAACATGTCTATGAAAAACCCACAGCTAATATCATACATAACAATGCAAGACTATACAATTGCATTGGGAAAAGTAGTCATCTCAACAAATGGTTCTGGATATCCATATGCAAGAATGAAGTGTGACCCAATTCTTCTTCCTGTCATCCAAAAAAAATTAACTCAAAATAGATCATACCTGCATGTGAAGGCTAAAACTACAAGGTTCATATTAGAAATGATAGCAGCAAATCGCTGTGACCCCAGGTTAGGCAAAACCTTCCTGGATGACTGCAGAAGTACAAGTAATAAAAAAAAATACATAAAATGAACTTAATCAAAATTCAAAACTTTTGTTCTTCAAAGGACACCATCAACAAAGTGAACATAACACCCAAAGAATAGGGAAAAAAGTTTTGCAAACCATAGGACGGAGAGGGACTTTTATCTGGAATATACAAAGAACAATTATAGCTCGATAATAAGAAGACAACCAAAACAAAGATGGGCAAATGATCTGAACAGACATTTCTCCAAAGAAAATTCATGAATGGCCAATAAGGACATGAAAAGATACTTGACATCGTTAGCTGTCAAGGAAATGCAAATCAAAACCACAACGAGGTACTATTCCACATCTACTAGGAGGTGGAAGAAAAAGACATAGTTACAAGTATTGGATGTGGAGAAACTTAGACACTGCTGGTGAGAATGTCAAGTGGTGCAGCTGCTTTGGAAGACTGTCCGGTAGTTCGTGAGGTTAAGCATAGAGCTACCATATGACCCATCAATTTCACTCCTAGGTATATACCCAAGGGACATGAAAACACACATCCACACAAAAACATGTACGCGAATATCTTTACCAGCATTATTCATAACAATGTAGAAACAACTCAAATGTCCAATCAACTGATAAATGGATACATCAAATGTGGCAAGGGCATTACAATGGACTATTATGTGGCCATAAAAATGAAGTATAGGCAACATGACACAATGGGTGAACTCGAAACATGAGACTAAGTAGAAGCAGCTACTCACAGGAAGGCCCCATGTTGCATGATCCCATTTACATGATATGTCCTGAACAGGAAAGCCCAGAGAGGCAGAAGGTGGACCTGTGGTCTCCAGGGGTTGGGGCTGTTGGGAGTGGGGAGGAGAGACAGAGTGAGGACCTCATGGGCTCAGGGCATTTCTCTGGGGAATGGTAAAATTGTTCTAAAGCTGGCAGTGGCGATGGCTGCACCATCTTGTGACTAGACTACAAGTCACCGAATTGTACATTTCACATGAGTGAATTGTGCAGTATGTGAATTCTACCTCAATAAGGCAGATAAAAATGGGAATTGGCATCCTGAAACTGTCATAATTACAAAGCAAGACAAGGTATGTGACTGCACAGAGTTCTAGAGGCGGTCACCACCTGTGCCCAAGGGCAGACCTGAGACACTCCGATTGCTGTTGTCGCCTGATGACCTGGGAGTTGCAAGGGTGGCCCTGCAGAATCACCTATCCCACCTTTTCCTCCCACCGAGAGCTCCCTGAGTGGAGACACTGAGGCAACTCACTGGCTCCCTCTCCCAGACAGCAGGGAGGGAGGTGGTGTGTAGGGAAGATGGAGGAACTGGTGGGGCCCATCCTGGAAGGCCAGCACTTGGGGCCAGGCTCCACCAAAGTCGAATCCCACTGCACTCTCTCTCTCCTGTGGGATTATGAGAACCACACAGATGTTCTTGCCTTCCCACACCTTTGAGTGAAAATTCACCTACTGAGACGTTCTCACCACCTCACGCCTCACTAACACCTCACTCAAACCTAAAAAAAGCCTCCTACCCTTCCAGAAGGATCTGCCAGAGACTGCTCACTTAAACAGAGAAGGAGGAAACAGCACTGACACATCACGCTCCAGGATTCATGGCACCCGTTCCCCACACAGCATCAACACAGACCCGAAAAGATGCACTTGGCAACCCTGGACAGAAACTGGAGGGAAAAGGGCAGTCCTTAGACCTGGATGATTCCCCAGCGCTGGGCCTCATGAGTCCTGCCTGTACTCAACACTGTGAAAATGGAGCCTCTGAAAAGGTCCCCAGAATTCAATACGAAACCCTCCTCTTGAGTGTGTTTACAACAGGGCATGCAACACACACAGCACGCGTGTTGGCTGCTCCCACGGAGACTCGGATCGTATCGTCACCATCAACGAAGAGCAGGATGAGGAGAAAATGGATGGTAAAATGAGAGTGCAGCAGAAAAAATCCAAGTCTCACCAGGGACAAAATGAAACAGAATTTACACAACAGAAAATGGAATAAGGATGAGAAACCAACTTGAGAAAGCACCTGAAAGAAGACATGAAGAGAGCAGAAGGATGAACCTGAAGGTAGGTATTCTAGAGGTCTGAGCAGAAGTCCTGCCTATGAATAACATATTCTTTTTTTTTAATGAGAAAGTAGGATTTATTGAGAAAACAGAAAAGCTCCCACAGTAGGAGGGGACCCGAAGGGGTTGCCCAAATAACATATCCTTGAAGCAGAATTCAGCACACAAGGGACAAGAAAGATGTCCTCTGTTTTGACCTCATGGCAGCTCTTGGAGAGAAATAATTCTGAGAAAAGTTAAGCCACTATCCAAAAGCCACACAATTATTTATCATGTGCAGAGCTGAGCTATAAAACCAGGTCTGCATGGTCTCTAAATGTATGTTTTCGTCAGTCACATCACACACCTTCCAAAGATATACTAGAAGAAAACTTCCAAAACCTGAGAAAGGACTGGTAATCGCACATGCTCAACGAGTTTCATTTTAAAAAGAAACCTAAGAGCCATATCCATCGCCTATAAAACTTCACATTTCTAAAAGCAAGACAAACCAAGTTTGAGTTCTCCAAATGCCAGAAGGCAACAGCATATCTGGAGCTATGTTGTCCAAAGCAGTGGCAGCTAGCCATGTGTGGCTATTTAAATAACAAAAAGCAAATAAAATAAAACGTTTCGTTCCTCAGTGGCATTTGCCATGTTTCAAGTGTTCAAAAGTCACGTGCGGTGACTGGTCACTATATTTATCAGGCAGACAGATGCCGGACACTTACAGTCACTACAGGAAGCTCTTTTAGAGAGGCCGGACCATAGAGTTTTGAATGAAGCTCAACCAAATAATCACATAGGGAAGCTGGAATTTCCAACTGAAGGTGAGAGGCAGTATTTTACAGTTTTGTACAAATCTCAGAAAATATACGACTCATGTGCTTTCCCGGGAAAAATGCTTCCTTATGCATGCAATCCTGCTGACTGAACTCATTTCAAGTTCAGGACCACGAATCCCAAAAGGACACTCAGAATTGCCCAGAACCCCTCCGCAGATCACTCAGAAGTTCATGTCGCATATTCTCTTCTCTCTTCAGCCTTTCCAACTAGCCTCCGCACACTTGTCCTTCACCCCCTGCCAATCACCATGTTCCCTCTTAGCCAAAGACCTCACCTCATTCTCCAAAGAGAAAGTAAAACAAGGGGACAGGAGCCCACCTGCCCAGGCCCATTTGATACCTGAAGAGCCCAGCTCCTGCAGAGATCAACACCCGCCACCGGCTGGGCCCCAGTCCCGGTTCCCTTGTGACGGGTCACCCTTCTGCCAAATGCCCTCCACCTCCCTCTTTGCTGTGTCATGCCCAACGCCAAGACATAAAGAGAAGGGAAGGAAGAACCTGAAGGTAGACATTCTAGAGATCTGAATAGAAGTTCCCTCAAAAAAAAAAAAAAGAAAGAGAGAAAAATGCAAACTAGCTCGTAGTAAAAAAACAACCAAAAAGAAAGAGACTAAGCACCTGCTTGTAAGGGGGTGTCTGGCTTCTAAGTGCCCTTGAGCCATAACCCCATTTCTTCTCCCCTCATCAGGGTCTCAATTCAATGGACCCTTTGCCGACCACCCTATCCAACGCTGCCCACGCCTCCCCTCCCCCACAGTCTCTACCACACGAGGGTGTTTTCTTCATGAACTATGTCAGCAGGAAAAAATACTTCCAGGACTGTGGAAACCTGGTCTGTCTTGTTCAAACCCTACATCGCCAACGAAGCAGGTAATAATAATAAAAGTAACAACAGTCTACATGCCACAGTCCAAGCATGGGTTTTCTTATCTGATTTCATAGCACTGAGGAACATGCTATTTACATCTTAGTTTACAGCCCCAAACACCAAGGCCCAGGGAGGTGGCATAACTTGCCCAGGGCCACAAGGCTAGGAGGTTGAAACCTAAGCAGGCCACACCCAAAGGCCATGGTCTCAGTAACTCCATTCGGCTTCCTCTTTCTATAGTCAGTATTCAAACACAGTTTTTGTCTGTTAACTGAATGAGATCTTGACCAAGTTTTTTTGTTTTTTTTTTTTTTGACTTGGAGTCTCACTCCGTCGCCCAGACTGGAGTGCAGTGGCTTGCTCCCAGCCACCGCAGCCTCGACTCGCTGGGCTCCGGCGATCCTTCCGCCTCCGCCTTCCAAGCAGCTGGAACTACAGGTGAGTGCTACCATACCCGGCTAGTTTTTGATTTATTGTAGAGATTAGGTCTCACCAAGTAGCCCAGGCGGGTCTCGAACCCGTGGACTCAGGCAATCCACTCACCTCAGCCTCCCAAAGCGCGGGATTACAGGCTGAGCCACCAAGCCCGGCTTGACCAAGTTATTAAGAAACCAAACTATGTCACTCAACAATGAAGATTAAGTAAGTGAATATTAAAAACAACTAAAAGTCATAAAGATGAAGGCAAAAACATTCACCACCCATAAGGAAAATTATAGTACAGGACTATCTAAATAATTAACATACACATGACCGCAAAGGAGACGGGGAAAAGAAAAAGGTGCAAAACAGGCTGGGCTCGGTAGCTCACGCCTGTAGTCCCAGCACTTTGGGAGGCCAAGGGAGGAGGATCAGTTGAGGCCAGGAGATCAAGACCAGCCTCGGTGGCACAGCAAAACAACAGCTGCGCCACAAAAGAAAAGTTTTTAAGTTGGCCAGGCATAGTGGCATGCAAACTATAGTCCCAGCTACTCGGGAGGCTGAGGGGGGAGAACTTCTGCTGGAGACCAGAAGTTCGAGGCTGCAGTGAGCTGTGATCGTGCCACTGCACTCCAACCTGGGTGACAGAGTGAAACCCTGACTCAAAAAAAAAAAAAAGAGAGAGAGACAGAGAAAAGGCAAAAGATAGCGTATAGTAAAAATAACCAAAAGAAAAACAGAGAATTAAATTATAGAACACGGCTCGGGCTACCCTCAATTTTTGCTCATCTGTGGCCATTGTGTGAGGTATTTTAACAGATGGTCACACCCGCCCCACTGAGCACCCTCCCCCCATATCTGTCCTGTACCTTCCTGCGCCCTCATTCTTCTCACACTGTTCTCATTTCAGAGCCCCGGGCCCTTCTCCCCCCCTTCTGTTAGGTGTTCCAGATTCAGGGGCCCCCAGACTTCTCCCTTGACTTCAGAACCTTTGCTACAACTCACAGGACAGCAGGCCACATGACAGTGCACATTGCGATCGGACATCACCTTTCTCCTCTCTGTGATTTCCATCACCTCGCCCTAGGCTGAGGCCTCCTGAGAAAGACAGCTCTGTGTTTTCCTCCTCAGGGCCTAGCATAATATTTTATAAGTAAACTATATAAACAAGAAGAATGCCACACATGTGCAGGGATCTAGTTAGAATCTAAGACAGTACCCCATAAAACTAAAGGACTACCGTGCTTCCACAAAACACACAATGTCTGGGAATTAGCGCTCATTCTCCAAGTTGCCATTTCTTTTCCAGCCAAGCCGCAGGAACAACATCAGCCACTCCTAACTACTCTCCAGTCACTTTCATCATGGCGTCTGCTCATGCACCATCGGCAGCCATTTCCATCTGCCTCCAAAGCACCTTTAGAAATGTCATCCCTTGAGCGTGCTTTTAGTTGACTACGGACAAGCATCTGAACTGCATTCTCCCAAAAATCCATGGCAGGTCTGCGCATATTCAGCGCGGTCACCTCATCGCAGGCAGCCATTCCCTAAAGAGCATCTGACGATTCAAGACCCACCCGGGCAACTTGGCGAGACCTCATCTCTACAATAAATCAAAAATTAGCTGAGCGTGGTCGCGCATGACTGTAATTCCGGCTCCTTGGAAGGCTGAGGCAGAAGGATGGCCAGAGCCCAGTAGGACAACGCTGGGGTGGCCGTGAGTGTGCTGCTACACCCCAGCCTGGGCGATGGAGTGAGACCCCCAACTCAAAAAAAAAAAGAGTATCTAACAATTTGGCAAGTCCATAAGGACCAATCAACACCAGTGAGTCCATGAGGCTGCGTCCACATCAGACCACCCGCCCAAGCTCTCCCCAGGGAGTGGGCCACAAGTCTTCTCTGCATTCTGGCTTGTTGAGGGTGAGTATTCAGGCTCTGACTCCGAATTCTGCCCAGGGTCATGCTGCAGGAATGCCAGACTCAACAGGTACAAACATGAGATGCCAGATTCCATTTGACGTTTAGATAGATAGCGCGTATTGCTTTAGAATGATGATGCCCCTGCAACGTCTGGGTGAGACATCACCCAAGAAATCCCTAGACCTGGCCAGGCGCTGTTGCTTACACCTGTCACCCCAGCACTTTGGGAGGCGGAGCAAGAGGACTGCCTGAGTCCAGGGGTTCGAGACCAGCCTGGGCAACGTGGCGAGACTTCATCTCTACAATAAATCAAAAAATTAGCCGGGCATGGTGGTGTGGGCCTGTAGTCCCAGCTACTTGGAAGGCTGAGGCAGAAGAATTGAGTGAACCCAGCAGTTTGAGGTTTGGTTGGCCGTGAGCATGCCACTGCATTCCAGCCTGAATGACAGAAAGAAAGAAAGGGAGAAAGAGAGAAGGAAAGAAGGAAAGAAGGAAGGAAAGAAAGAAAGAAGGAAGGAAAGAAAGAAAGAAAGAAGGAAAGAAAGAAAGAGAAAGAAAGAAAGAAAGAAAGAAAGAAAGAAAGAAAGAAAGAAAGAAAGAAAGAAAGAAAGAAAGAAAGAAATCCCTAGACAAGAACACTAGGTGTTCTTATCTGAAATTCATGTTTACTGGGTACCCTGTATTCTGTCTGGCATCTCTACCTGAGGGGAGAGAAAGCGGACCCCCCCACACACACATTTCGGGGCCACCCTTGCTGGGCGTACTGCCAGCCTGCCTGACCCTATGCGCCTGTGGACGCCTCCGGGCCAATCCACCAGCTGCCTCTACTGTCCGGGCTCCTCCCAGCTCTGTCCCCACCAGAGATTGCAGAATGAGCTCTAATCATCCAGGTCTGCCCCAGCTACACTCTGCCCTAAGGAGCCGGGCCTCCCATGCCCCCCACACGAGCAATCCTGGAGCTTGTGCGGGACCTCAGTGGCCCTCGCAGCTCCAGGAGCAAAGGCAGGAGGGGAGGCAGCAAGATGCCCGCGCCACCACCTAGAGAAGACGTACGAGGTGAAATGCACTTCCTGGAGGGCCCGGGGGCAGAGCAGAACATCCCCTCAGCGAGGCGCCCAGGTCCCAGGCCCACAGGCCCAGACAGGTGGTATCCCACCCACACAGTGTGATCCTCTGTACAAATGACCAGCAGGGGCCACGACAGGTTGGGCCCTGCTGGTGTGACATGTGGGTCTCCTCAGGATGCCTCCGGGGGCGGAAGGAACCAGCCTGCAGGCTGTGTAGGCTTGTGAGAAGCCAGGGGTCTGTGTGAGAGGGTCCCTAACGCCAAGGCTGCTGTGTGCCCAGCGGGATGCAGGTGACACACCGGTGAGCGACAGGTCTCGCGTGTCCATTGTCATGACCCATCGTCAAGATACATGCGGGACCACCGAGAAGGAGGCGGCAGCGGACAGAAGGTGATGTGTACTTCCTGTGGGAATCAGGATCGAGGAGCACGGATCAGAACATCCCCCCAGTGAGGACGGAGGTCCCAAGCCCTCAGACCCAGACACGCATTATCTCACTCACACACGGTGGTCCTCTGTGGGCTTTCAAAAAACGTTTCAACGAATTGCCCAAACTTAATAATCAGGATATCACCTAGACTCTCCCTGTGTTTTCTTTTAAAAACGAAGACCCAGCACTCCAGCGCTCCACGCCTGCATCCCTTTATGGTGACGAGACTGGGTGGAACAGCGGTTGCCATCAGGGATCCTGAGTGTGTGTCCTTCCAAGACCCCCACCCCCGCTCACCAGTGTGTCACCTGTGTCCCACGGGGCACACAGCAGCCTTGGCATCGGGTACGCTCTCACGCAGGCCCTTGGCTTCTTGGTTTCTCACGAACCCACGCAGCCTGTGGGCTGGTTCCTCCCTTCCCCCCAGAGGCACCCTGAGCAGACCCACACATCGCACCTGCAGGGCCTGACCTGCCATCGTCCCTCCTAGTATCTACACTCCTCTCACCTGGACAGAAGAGGCTGTCCACCCAGATGGGAAATAAAGCTGGATGCGACACCACACAGGCTAAGGAAACACATGGAGTTTGAGAAAACATCCCAAAGGAAAACACTGGACCAAGTGATAAACCAAGAGAAAATGGCAGGCGTGGAATCTTGGAAGTGCTGCCTATTCCGTGAGCAACACTGGACAAGCGCACTCAGAACCAGTCGGACTCTCACCGCCATCAGAGTGCAGACAGGTGCCGCCAGTTTGCTTCAATCACAAGAATCGTTGATCGACTGTTTTTTCCTGCTCGAAGCAGTGTCTGTGAATTGCATAATCCGCCAAAAACGGGAGACAACTGGAAGCACGGCACTGAAATCAGCAAATCTTCTCGGACCTAAATATTAAAGGGTGGAAATGGACAGTGCCGCAAACTACACCCATAGGGTATGTGGTGAACCCCGCCCATCAGTCAGAAGAGGTGGGTCCCAGACCGCGGGGGAGGGACAGGAGCCAGCACCCATTCCGCCGGCTCCCTCTGTCTCCCACGAGGCTCCACTGTGCCAAGCAGGAGACAGTGCCAGCCTTGTCCCCATGGCGGTTCACCGACAGAGCGCATCTGCACCCTCCAATCCAACAAGGAAATAAAAGCAACAAGTCTTTTCTTGTGTTTTAACCACCAAGGGCGATTCACTGAGCTCATGATTTGGGATGTCATGTGAGTATTCGTCGTCTTCCCTCATTTTTAGACAGCCACAAGACCATTTTCAGAGAACCCATGCGTGTCCTGTAAACCGCACCAGTAAACCACACCAGAATCCCGCTTTCCCTCCTTCCTTTCCTTTAGTTCTTTCTCCTTTCCTTTCTTTCGCTTTTAAGATTTGACTTCAGAGGCACCTCTAATCAAGGAGTCCTTAGTCGCTCTCAGAGAGAAATCGGAATCCCGGCTGGCTCCTTGCCAAGGTCGGGGTATTTGGAGAGTCGCTCCTGCCTCGCCCACCCTCCCGCACCCCGAATGTCTCCTGTTCACGCAGGGGAGCAGCACCGGGGTCCCGCTCCCGCACGTGGTTCATACCTCGTGTGAGACTCGGGCAGGTGCCAGGGTGGACAGCGCACCTGCCTTCCGCCCGGAGAACCACAAACATGCAACTTAGAGGAGAGTGAGACTCCAAGGGGAACACCACCCTTCCGTAAGACAGCTGCACTCATGCCTCTCCCCGCCCCAGCAGACCAGTGGTGGGACAGTTTTCCACTCACGTGTCCCATGACTGCGGCAGAAGGGACCCATGTCTCATGCGCTGCACCCTGGTGATCACGTTCTGCCATTTTCGGCACGACTCCTCTTCCAACCAGTTTCAGATTATGTCATTCTCCACTGTTCATTCTGCAGCAGACACTGGCAACTCAGAAATGACCGTCCCCGCCGTCCTTCCCCCTTTCTCCCATCTGTTTTTTTTTTAACTGTATTTTACTACAAAGACATGGGCTACGAGTCAGGGTCAGGGATGTCAGTGGGCTACGTGTGGGTGGGTGTGGGCCGCCCGCTGGTCCTCACTTCCCCGCACTTAGTATCAGGCGCCCTTTGTGTTGTTACGAGCCCACACGCCCTCCCTCCCCGGCAGTGTCCCGCAACTGCCAATCCCTCCCTTGTGCTTTTGTGATTAATGTTCACAAAGCCATCAATCCCAGCCACTGGGGAGTGGAGACCTTATCTAGCAAATGCCCTGGGAAAGTTGGCTGACCACACGCAGAAGAATGAAACAGGACCCCTACCTATCACCATATTTAAAAAGTCACCTCCCATCCATTTTAAAGCGAATTTACCAGGGGAAAGAGAATAGATGTGCATTACTTTCCTGGAGCTACTATCACAAATGACCACACACATGGTGGCTCCAGCGATGGAGCTTCTCCTCTCTCCGCTCTGGGGACTAGCGGTGTGAGTCGGCTGGGCCTCCGGCTGTCCCAGCCCTCTGGGCTCCAGCTGCATCACTCCCATCTGAGCCCCCAGTTCCAAGTCGCCTCTCCCCTGGGTGGAGCCTCTCCGACTCCCTCGCACAGACATTTGTGAGGGTCCTAGGGCCTCACCTGGATGGCCCAGGGTAATCCTCTCTTCTCAAGATCCTAATTCAATCACATCTGCAAAGACCCTGTACCCAAACAGGGGGACATTGACTAATCACCGGCATTAGGGTCTGCGCTCTCCAGGCAGCCCTCATTCAGCCTACCAGCGTTCTCCCGCAGAATGCCTTCATCAGCCGAAGGACCCAAGCAGCGACGTGTTGCTTTACAATCCAACTGCAGATAGAACAGGCCCCGCCGTATCAGTCACCCCTGGTGCTTAGCAGCCAAAGGGTTCCAGAGCCTTAACTGGAAAGTCACCTAGACGGATTAAACAAGACACTGCTGGGTGAACTCGCACCTCTCGGAACAGGATGTTGGCCCCATCTGATGAGGACTCCATAAAGAAAATGAAGTCCTGTTGCTATAGAACCAGCAGCAGGCCTGGCCCCGGCAGGGTGGAGCTTGGTATGCCAAATGCGACCCACCCATGATGCTCTGGGTAGAGGGTGAGGAAAGGAAGAGAGGTCAAATGTCCTCCTTGGGACCCCACACGAGAAACCATGAGTTAAACGTTGAGTACCCGATGGCAGCAAACCTACCGCAAATAACCTTCACAAACAGCGAAGAGGAAAAGAACACAGGACTTACGGAGTTGGGGGTAGAGCTTATTTCTGAGAATATTGAGTGACTATAGAGTCTCTGATTAATTTGGTCAAGCTTTATGTGAGATAGGGCACAATCACAAACACACATCTGAAATGTGTGCACACTGGACAGAGAAGGGCATGTAACCCGTTACTGCAGAAATACAAACAATGGGAAAAGCCATCTTCAAGGGAAACCACAAGGGCATTTTTGGGAGTCATAAGCTGGCTCTGTTGCATTCACTTTAAAAGAAGACAAAGAAAATATCAACTCGTTTTCATCACTGCAGGCAGGAAATACCAAAATAAGGTCTTCTAAAAGCAGCCTTTTAAGGTCAGAAAAGGGAAGCCATCTGCAGACCGCACGGAAAGTTTACAGAGACCCACTGCCCGCTCCTCTTTGTAAAATTCAAACACCCCAGAAAACAAACTCAAAGGTTTCAGAAACTAGTTTTCCAGCCCTTCTCCATAGCTATTCTAAATTCAGAGTTCACAGAGGGAACAGTCCAGGGACAGCATCTTCCAGCCATCATACACATGACATCGACAACTCAAACAACACGCCACTAGGAAGGTTCCGAAATACACAGTAAGAAAATGTACAGAAAGTCATGACAGTGATAACGTGGAGACATTCACGGGGTACGCGCGCTCGGCTGGGCACTGCGCAAAGCCTTCTGTTCTGCATGGAAGAGTCGTAGGAAGAGAAATGAAGCCAAGCTCCCAGGGCGAGAAGAACCAGAGCAAGGACCCACACGCAGCCATCGATGGCACACCCCACCCCACAGCTGTGGGACAGCACCCATCTGTACACGGCTGTAGCTTCTGACGCTCCCTGTGGGCCAGGCACCGCACTGGGCGGCTCCCGCGCAGAGGAAGAGGCGAGCACAGCGACTAAACCCAGCTAAGGAAGCTGCCACACAAAATGATGATGAACTGTCCACGACCACACCGTCAGTCAACAGCAGGGTAGCATGCAATCGCAGTGAGGAGAGCTGGACGCACACTTTCCGCTACGCCGCCAACAGAGACCTGTGCAGGGTGGTCCAGCCTATGGCTTCCCTGGGCCGCATCAAGTGAAGAGCAGTTGTCTGGGGCTGTGTGCAAGCTATATGATCCAGTTAGTGTAGCTCCATAATCAGACTTCCTTTGCTTTTTTATATTTTTTATTATGAACCTTGAAAACTGAGAACAATATAAAACTAGTGGGGAATTGGATCTTGTTTTTGTAAAACGAATCTATCCATGTCTGGTTCGAAGGACATGGCCACAGTTCTTAGAGCGTTCTCAAGGTGCTCGTCAGAAATGTGTGTTCAGACGTGGCTCTCCGAGGGCTTCATCGCTGAAAATAGCTGCTCACGCAGGCACGTGCTGCCAAAAAGCAATGTCGTGAGTAAGGCGTGATGATGAACTTCACAATGGAACTATGCACAGGGTCACGGAGAAACTAAACGCTAAAATACACATGACATTAAAAGAGTTTATAGCCAGGCTTGAAAATAAATGCTACAATACACATGACATTAAAAGAGTTTATAGCCGGGCTCGGTGGCTCAGCCTGTAATCCCGCGCCTTTGGGAGGCCGAGGTGAGTGGATTGCCTGAGCCTGCGGGTTCAAGACCCGCCTGGGCAGCAAGACCTCATCTCTACAATAAATAAATTTTAAAAAAATCAGCCGGACGTGGTAGCGCATGCCTGTATTTCCGGCTACTCAGAAGGCTGAGGCGGAACGATCGCCGGAGTCCAGCAGGTTGAGGCTGCGGTGGCCGGGAGCGGCCACTGCACTCCAGTCTGGGCGACAGAGTGAGACTCCAACTCAAAAAAAAAAAGAGTTTATGAGGGCGCATGACTCACTGTCCTGGCCTGCTTGCAGGCCACAGGTCATGGACATGGCTGGGCTAGAGCCTCATGGCACGTTTTGTAAGCCTTTCTCTGCCCACGTAGCAATGAGTCATCAAGCCATCCACCTGCCTGCTGGGAACAGTCACCCTAGACCTCCATCGCCCTCACATCCACCCTCCCACCACACACCTGCCCCCCAACCTTTCTAATGTGACAATCAGGTGACATCATCATGCTTGACACATTTTAACAGCAAAAACAGCAGCGGTTTTCCTGGTGACCGGACACACTAAGGGTGGATATGTGTGAGGACGGGACTAAAAGAGACATCTAAGAACAAGTCAGGAAAAACACGAGCACCAAAGGAGGGCAAAAACCGCTGCCCCACAGCGCCTGTGTCCAGGCACCAATGTTCCAAGGCCAGCTGGCAGCCACGTCTACAGGGACTCACTGGTGTGTCCCAAGGCTGCTGGCCCAGGCAGGCCCAAGAGCAGAAGAAGCAGGCTTCTGGGGAAGGGTGGAGGGAATAACCGGCCCAAGGCAGAGATAAGCAACCAGAAAGAGCGTGCACGTGTGTGTGTCGTGTGTGTGTTGTGTGTGTGTGTGTGTGTGTGTGTGTGTGTATTGCATTTCCACTTATAGTCTGTTGCCTTGGTCTGTAGAGTGAAGACTAAACCTGATCTTTTCCTCTTATCCAAACTCCTAACTCTTATGGGATCACACCTGATGAGGACTCCACAGATGGGTTTGAAGACTCTAGAACCTCTACGCTACAGTCTGTTTTCCAACCTGACTCTGACATAACATCACACAGCAAATAAAGAAGGAAAATGAAGCACTGTATGGCCCTGGTCTCTTGGGGACTCCCAGACTCCTCCACCTTTAAGATACTTCTCAGCCCTCTCTGAAGTCTGCCCCACCTAGGACTTCATCTACACATCAACAGACATGGAGTTTTCCACCCCCTTAACAAAGCATCTCCTCTAAGGATTTCCAAAATTCCTTAGATAGGAACTACAAGTTACCAGTCAAGAAAGCTTTGAGATCACCCATGACCTTCAAAAGCCTCTGCTTGGAAATGTCCCTCCTTCCTGGGCCAAGTCAATGAAAATCTCACACGTATGGACTTACGGTTTCTTGGAATTTCTGCCTCCCTAAAATGCATGTAACCAAGCCACCATTCAACCACGGCAGGCACACGTCCCAGGCCCAGGTCCTCACGCTTGGTTCAGAATAAACCATCTTAAAATATTTCACAGAGTTTGGCATCTTTTCACCGACAAGAGCAAGCACATATGCAGACCGAGTTTCCTCCAGCTCCTGTGAATTCAGAGCCAGGATCCAGGAGGACAGTCACTCCCACGTCGTTTGCCTCGGACGTCTAGGATGAAAAGAATGCCCTGGTGGGGCAAGCACAGTGGAGACGGGCTGGGGCTTGGGGACAATAATGCACCTGATGACTAGTGACTGTCTATACCACTATGATCTCTCCTGTTCTCTCTCTCTCTGTCTCTCTCTCTCCCTCACAAACACACACACACACACACACACACACACACACACACACACACACACTCAGAATTACCAAAGGACACTGTACCAGCGCTCAATACGATATCCCCAAAATTCAGGGCAACGAGGCTCGTATGGAATTCACATTTATTCAGAAATGTCGTGTCCAAATCACGCGGCCTCACGGATGCCACCTCCCTCCTCTTCTATGATCGTGGTCAGCCCTTTCCTTTCCCATATAGGTAGATGGCAACACCCAGCAGGGGCTCTCCAGAAAGAAGCAGGAGACAAACGGAAGGAAATCCAAGGCCGTGTCGACTTCCACATGCGATTGTTTCGATCCACACAGGAGGCTTCAAAGAAGGCGGGCATGTTCCCACCAAGTCCTGTGTTCCCCCATGCCCCTTGCCAGTCAAATGTCAGTTATCCTCAATGCTATCCCACCGACATCCCCGCCACCACAGGGAAGTCAGGGCCACGGTGTGACAGCTGCCTTGCCACAAAAATCATAGACGGGATTTTCCTGCATAGCCAATGCCTTCGACATCTATACTATCAACTCATGGGAATTTAACTGCAGTCAACCATCGTTACATTTTACACACAGCTGTGTCTAGGCCAACAGCGTGGAAATCACATCGCCTGCATAAGGACAAATCTAACCCAAAACCAAATCATGGCATATTCAGCTGAGGAAAATGAAATAGGGACCCACCACAGAGTTTTTGCAGAAATACATACAACGCATGAATAAAACATCTGGACGCTGCTTCAGAAGGAAGCCATCGAAATAAAGGCCTCTGTGACACAGGACAGTATATGTGTATTTCAACTTTTCTCTTTGACAAACGACAGAAGATCTCCAAATTCCACCATAGTCACTGCCCATCTAAATGCCGACAACGTTCACTGCCTCTTCATAGACATGCTGGGGGCGGGTAGGTGAGGGTCATTGCCCTGTTCATGCTCAAACTCCAGTTTTAAATGTATGCAGAAAAATGGGAAAAAAAGACCAAAAGAAAATCTATAGAAATAGCCAACTCTGGGGGGAAAACGTGGAATTTGGATAAGCAAGTTTCAGGCCCATTCGCCATGCTGCAAAGATTTCTCTTATTATCATCATACTACAAGGAAGGGCTTGGCAGTAGTGGGAAACTGCCAGGGCAGACAGGGCCAGGCTTCATCAATAAGGGGACCTGATCTCAAAGCAGGTGACATGGGGACCAAAGTGAGGCCCAAACTTTACCTATACAATGACCATTTGTATACCAAACCCTGAATTGTACCCCACAACTTTAAAATAAAAATTTTTTAAAAAGACTTCCAACAGCGAGTCTATGACTCAGCAGGCCACTCTAGGCTTCATTATTTACATCCTGCTTCCTTTCAAAAAGGAATTGGGTGGATTGCCTGAGCCCGTGGGTTCAAGACCTGCCTGGGCAACTTGGTGAGACCTCATCTCTACAATAAATCAAAAATTAGCCAGGCGTGGTAGTGCGCACCTGTAGTTCCAGCTACTTGGAAGGCTGAGGTGGAAGAATCGCCAGACTCCAGCAGGTGGAGTCTGCTGTGGCCGGGAGTAGCCATTGCACTCCAGTCTGAGTGACAGAGTGAGAATCCAACTCAAAAAAAAAAAAAAGGAATTGGGTGTAATATACCAAAAAAAAATCAAGGCCAGGCACAGTGGCCCACACCTGCAATCCCCGCACTTTGGGAGGCTTGGGGCCAGGACTTCAAGACCTGCCTGGGTAGCATAGTAAGACTCCATCGCTACAAAAAATAAGAATAAAAAAAGTAGCCAGTAGTGGTGGCACACACCCCTGTAGTCCCAGCTACTCAGGAGGCTGAGACAGGAGGACTGCTTGAGTCTAGGAGGTTAAGGCTGCAGGGAGCTATGACTGTGCCACTGCAATACAGCCTGGGCAACAGAGCAAGACCTTTTCTCTTAACGTTTTAAAATAACAAAACACAAATAAAACAAAAAAGACATCAAATTAGAGCCAATAAAGTAGCAGTTGTGCACCACAGACAGGAGCTAGAGGGGCCCTGAATGCCATCACTGCTGTGTGACCTTGAGCGAGTCCCCTAACATCCCTCCCCCTCAGGCTTCTCCCCTGGAAACCTGAGATGGTGACACCTGCCTCTTAGGGGACTGTGTGACACACAGAAAGCGTTAGCACCGTGCAGGTGTACACACAGTAGGTGCTCAAGAAACCACTCTTACCCATGTGATTCACAGCAGCCAAAGACCAAGAAGTGGACTTTGCAAACTGCAGACTGTCCTTAGTTACAATGTAAAAAAGAAAAAATTCCAGATGCTTTCGCCAACAAATATGCCCATGTCAGAGAGCTATAAAAATGAAAGAACCTGACCCCTCCTCTTTCGGAAAAAAAGTCATTTCACCTTGACACAAAGAGAGACGACAAGAAGACCTGCACACGCGAGGCAGAGCGTGTTTCGAGCATTACCCTTGCATCTGTTTCAAGGGCTGAAACAATTGAGACACTAGGGCTTTACTTCACAGAACGTGACAGCGATGACTTCGGTCTGAAATATTTTTAAAGCAAGAACAAGCCCCACTGCCTATTTTAATTGTGATTTTTATTTTGGAAAACTGCATCCTCTGTGTCTCCAGACCGCATTAGCTACAAATGGTTTCCCCTGGGAACCAAGCAGAAAAAGGACTTTATTTGACACTGTGTATCTAATTGCTGGAAATTTTGACAGGGGATTACTTTGCTTTCTTTTCTAGAGTCATTAGCCACTGGCTTCACCTGCCTTGCTAGCAACATGGAGGGAGATGCTTATCTTTCAATTAACGTTGACAGGAGGGCACAGGTGCAGCCCAACTGAATGCAGTACTAAGTTATCTGGTGCAGGTAGAAAGCAAGGCAGCTAGAAGACAGTACCGTCTCGCACTGTGGAGGAA
This sequence comes from Carlito syrichta, assembly GCF_000164805.1. NCBI lineage: Eukaryota > Metazoa > Chordata > Mammalia > Primates > Tarsiidae > Carlito > Carlito syrichta. The sequence continues at coordinate 666,707 of NW_007245900.1, forward strand.
CGGAATCGCATCTACAAAGAGCACCCTCTCACCCGCTATCCTTTTCTGGGTGATGGCACGTGACACGGACTTGAAGTATTAGCACCTGTGGTCCGCGTGGGATTACCGTTGGCCCCAGATGGTTCCTGCTTGTGGATTCAAAGACTGACTCGATAGATGGTCGATGCCGTGAACGTCCCTAGCTGCTCCAGGACATCTTATTGAAGTAAGCTGCAACCTGCCTGTTCTCATCCAAGATAGCTCACAGGACTTGATGACGGCCACGCCATGGCAGCCGGACATTTTGAAAGCGTACCCAGCAAAAGGACAGATTAGTGGCTGGGGGAGACCTGGTGCCACCCTCTACGAAAACAGTCTAGGCCACGCTCTGGGTCCACACGGAAGGAATTCCAGCTGAGGAACAAGCGCCAGGGCCCACCCCAAGGAGCAGCTTTCAGCTGTTCTCATCAATCCAGGTTCCTTCCTTTGGACTCTCACATCACATCTCCACACTGGCTTCTACCAGAGAGGGAGGTCTACGGAGAGCAGGGGTGTGCTTCTAGGCAGCTCAACCCTATCTTGGAGGGTAAGTGTAAGTGACTGGGTGTCCACGGAGTGTCCAAGGGTTTCTTAGACACCTCAAGGGGGACGTCTCCAAACACCGTCTTCCTACAGCTCTTCTCAGTGATTCAGATGAAGATAAAAGAACAAACACTCACCAAACTGTGGGTAGCGCACAGCTAAGCTGGAGGAAAAGTGATAGGAAAGAAAAGCGACACAATTCAAATGAATCAGCTCAAACACAGCAGATTAAATGCAATTCTCCACTTCTGGGTTCAGACAATTGACTTCACAATGGTAAGACTGACCTAAGAGCAAACTGTGTTGGGGGGGGGGAGAGAGGGGGAGAAGGACGCAGGTGTTTTAGTTGCCTTCAAGCTAAACAGGGGTCAACAACATCACAGTTTCCCCCAAAAGCCACAGCAATCTGAAGTCACATGACACAAGGGCAGCGCCCAAAGCAAGGAAACGCACTGGTCCCTTCTGCGACACACAGGTCCGAGCACGCCGGGAACTGGGGAGGTCGGGTCTGGGTGCCACATGTAAGACAGGCACTGACACGCTGGAATATGCCTGGGACAGTGACAAGAAGCGCAGGGGTTTCAACCCAGACGAGAGGAAGATTGAAGGAATCAGGACAGTGAGCCAGAGGAGAGGCTTGGACGGAGCTGGCCGGTGGTGTCGCACTCACCTCACCCAACCCAAGAGCTGAGTTCGGAGATGGGTGGGGGACCCATCCCACCACTCCGCAGCAGACACAAGGGCCATGAAAGCAGCCCCGGAGACACTCTCCCTGCACACGGGGACTCCCATCCCTCCGCGCCTTCCTACTCCTCTGGCTCCTCCTTCACGGTCTCCTGGGAGGTGCCCTCCTGCACGCCTTCAGGAGCTGAGAGTGCAGACGACTTCCAAGCATGCTGCCACCCAGACTGTGCCTCCAAGCCCAGATCGGCAAGCCCAGCTGTCTTCTTGATGTTTCTGCTTCGCCACTTCCCTGGCATCTCGAACTCCATGCCGGCCTCACCTCCTCGCCCTGCCTCTCCCCAGAGCTCCCCGACTCAAAAACGGCACTGCCATTCACCCAGCTCTGTCGTCTAGAGGGTGAGAGCCAGCCGGGAGTCCATGCCCTCTGCACTCACACACGGAAGAACCGGTCCCTAAATGGCTGATGCGACTCCTTCCCCCATCTCCACACAATTGCTTCAAGTATGAACTTAGGCAGGCATGGTGGTGCACACCTGCAGTCCCAGCTACTTGGGAGACTGAGGCAGGAGGACTGCTCGAGCCCAGGAGTTCGAACGAGGCTGCAGTGAGCTATGATCGCACCACTGCCCTCCAGCCTTGGCGACAGGGTAAGACCCTGTCTCTTAAAAAAATTAAAAAGTGAATCTACTTAAAAACCCTGCAGTAACGTCCGTGCCCTGAAAAATGACACCATTGTTAGCGGGTCCTGCCCAACCTGCCTCAGCCTCCCTCCCTCCCTGAGCCTCACGCCCCGCACTCCAGCCCTCACGGGCAACCCTGGTTGTCCTCTCGTCCTTCCAGTGTGCCACGCGCCTCTGCAGGACTCCACGTGAGCGGCCCTCTCCATTTCTGCTCCTGCCACCCTCACAGGCTTCAGACTCTCGTTAGCCCCTCACCTGCTGCCTGGCCTCCAGAAGGCCTGGCCTCTGGTTCTCTTCCCTGGCACCCTGCACTCAGAAACCGAAATGACAGATGGACTGAGGCATTCACGAATCCAACATCTACCCTACCCACCAGGCCAGGAAAATCTTTTTTCCCCTTTCTTTTTCTTTTTAGACAGAATCTCACTCTGTCACCCAGGTTGGAGTGCTGTGGCACCATCCTGGCTCACTGTAGCCTCAACCTCCCGGACTCAGGTGATCCTCCAGCCTCAGCCTCCCAAGGAGCTGGGACTACAGGCGCTATGGCCACACCCTGCTATTTTTTTTTTTGTAGCGACGAGGTCTCACTATGTTGCCCAGGCTGGTCTGGAACTCCTGGGCTTGAGCAATCCTCCTGCCCCAGTCTCCCAAAGTGCTAGGATTACAGGTGAGAGTTGCCATACCTGCCCAGCAAAATTTTTCTTTAAAGGGCCAGATGGTAATTCTTTTTTTTTTTTTTTTGAGTTGGACTCTCACTCCGTCACCCAGACTGGAGTGCAGTGACTGCTCCCAGCCACCGCAGCCTCGACCTGCTGGGCTTCGGCGATCCTGCCACCTCAGCCTTCTGAGTAGCCGGAATTACAGGCATGTGCTACCACGCCCGGCTGATTTTTTGATTTATTGTAGAGATGAGGTCTCGCCAAGTTGTTAATTCTTTTAGGTTTCTTGAACTCTGTTGCAAAGACTCAACTCTGCTATCTAGAACAAAAGCAAAAGAATAAGCATGGCTATGTGCCAATAACACTTTATTGATAAAAGCAGGCAGTGGGCGGGACTTGAACTGAAGGCTGTCCTTGCAGACCTCTGTGCTAGACTGCACATTCCAGGAAGGCATAGACAAGACCGCTCTACTCTGCCACTGGATCTGTGAGGCCCAGACAAGTGCCTGGCAAATGGTGGTTCATGGTCAACAGTGGTTGGGCAATACACTCCAAGAGACATCACAACAAACTTGGTTCCATCAGCGCTGCAGACCAACAAGTACAAGTTGTTACAGGGGGAGGGCAGGTCTGGGATCTGGGTGAGGAAAGCACCTGAGAGCTCTACCAACCTGCAGAACTACGAGGCAGGCCAGCTAAAATAATGCAAGAGAAAGCACTGAGGAAACCACAAACAACATGTGCGTTGCTGTCATTAAGAATTAGAACTGCAGTCTGAGCAACATAGCAAGAACACGTCTCTACAAAAAAAATTACCCAGGTGTGGTGGCGCACACCTATAATCTCAACACTTTGGGAGGCCAAGGCAGGAGGATTGCTTGAGCCCAGGAGGAGTTCAAGACCAGCCTGGGCAACATAGTAAGACCACAACTCTACAAAAAAACTTTAAAAGTCAAAAAATTAGCTGGATGTGGTGGCGCCTGTAGTCCCAGCTATGCAGGAGACTGAGGCGGAAAAATTGCCCGAGCCCAGGAGGCTGAGACTGCGGAGAGACATGATTGTGCCACTGTCCTCCAGCTGGGAGAAAGAGTGAGACCCAGACTCAAAAAAAAAGAGGCCAGGCTTGGTGATTCATCCTGTAATACCAGACCTTTGGGAGGCTGAGGTGAGTGGACTGCCTGAACCCGCAGGTTCGAGACCCGCCCAGGCAACTTGGCGAGACCTCGTCTCTGCAATAAATCAAAAATTAGCCGGGCATGGTAGCGTGCGCCTGTAGTTCCGGCTCCTTGGAAGGCTGAGGCGGAAGGATCGCCAGAGCCCAGCAGGTCGAGGCTGCAGTGGCTGGGAGCGTTCCAATGCCCTCCAGCTTGGGTGACAGAGTGAGACTCCAACTCAAAAAAAAAAAAGAATTAGACCTGACCACAGCTGTGCATTGACAGCCTTTGGAGGCCATGGGATCCCCGTCACTGACCAGTGGCGGAAGTCCCCTCTGTCGGAGTGCTGGGGACAGACGCTTGCCCTGAGAGGCGGCTCTCTGGATGCCTCCAGTCTGAGGTTTCTGGCCATCACGGAGGACCTGCCCACCGACACCAGCTGCGGCACCAGCTCCACCAGGCAGGACCTACTCGAACCCTGGAACGCCCCTCAAGCTTAGGCGGTCTCATCCCTGGCTGGCAGGCGAGCAGGCTGAGACTCAGGGCTGTTTGGGTCACGGGAGAGAACAGGACGGAAAGCCACACGGCCCATGAGCTGGATCCTGGCCGCGCGCCCTTGGCTGCACACCACACCTTGGACCCCAGGTTTCCAGACATGTGATTCCTAACAGGTCCCTATGGATGCAGGCCTGAGAGATCAACCCTCCAAAAAAGAACCATGCATCAATTCATTACAGGGCTCTGATGGAATGATGGAGAAATGTGTGTCTCGAAACAGTCATTTTTCAACACAATTTTCTTTTGAGATATACTGAATAAATACAACAGCTTTGTAAGTAGAAAATAATTTATGGCTAAGAGAAACATGCTCACCTTTGCAAGCAAACCAATTACTTTTCCATCCACAGTTCACAAAAGGGAAAACAGGTAACTGAGGTCTCCGTCGGGCAGTATTACACATTGCCAGATCACATAATTTGGGGAACATTTGTCGGGGAAAGAAAACACCAGGCGCAGTACAGAATAAACGTTGCTGCTTCTAATTTTCAAAGACAGAATAGGCTTTCTATTTCCATACACAAATACTGACATAAAAAAGGCAGTCTGTCTACCAGGCGGGGTCAAAAGCTAATCTGGGTTTCAAGTCGGAGCCATGAGATTACAAATGCTATTTATTATCTTCAAATCGCTATGTATCTTTTCTGTTCCTTAATGGTGAACATATATTACTTGTGTAATAAAATGGTCAGGAGCAATCTGATTAGAGGCTGTATTTCTTAATATTTTCCAGTAATTCATTGGCCTGATACTTCTCAGTTACTCCATCCATCTCCTGCTCAATCATTTGGCCTCATCTACATAGAACACAACCAGGAATTAGAAAGAAAGCAAAAAACCTCTGAATAGCCCACATAGATGTGACCAATCAGCTTTCCGTGGGCCTTTGAGTACTTCTTGTTTTTACAGGGAATTCTGATTAATGTGGATAGCTAGTTGCCAAGTCTCCCAGAGAGCCGAGGAAACACAAGAAGGGACATACTGGAGGATGTATGGGACATTTCCTAGACGAAAGGACATCTACTGGACCACATATGGGATACTAAACAATAGGGCATCTACCAGATGATGGGACATCTACTACACGACACCTAGAATGTCTACTAGACAACGGGATGTCTACTGGATGATGCATGGGATATCTACTAGATGATAGGACGTCTACCAGACCATGGGACATCTACTAGATGATGTATGGGACGTCTACTAGATGATGTTTGGGACATCTACTAGATGATGGGACACCTACATTTTGATGCATGGGATGTCTACCAGACAACACATGGAACATCTACTAGAGGATAGGATGTACACTGGATGATGCATGGGATGTCTACTAGACGAAAGACATCTACCACATGACACGTGAGATGTCTACTAGATGATGGGATGTCTACCAGATGACACATGGGAGGTCTAGTAGACAATGGGATGTATACCGGATGATGCATGGGACATCTACTAGACAATGGGAAGCCTACCAGACGACATGTCAGACATCGAATAGACGATGGGACGTCTACCAGATGATGCATGGGATGTCTACTAGATGAGGGACGTCTACCAGATGATATGTGAGACGTCTACTGGACAATGGGATATCTACCAGATGACACTGGGACGTCTACTAGACAATGGGATGTCTACCAGACATTGAGACATCTATTAGATGACGGGACATCTGCTGAACGACACGTGGGATGTCTACTAGATGATGGGACATCTCCCAGATGATGCATGGGACATCTACTAGATGATGGGACATCTCCCAGACAATGCATGGGACATCTACTTGATGATGGGATGTATACCAGATGATATATGGAACGTTTACTAGATTATGAGACACCTACCAGATGACATGTGGGACATCTACTAGATGACGGGATGTCTACCTGATGACGCATGGGATATCTACCAGATGATGAGATACACACCAGATGACACGTGGGATGCTTTCTAGATGATGGGGCATCTACCAGATGATGCACGGGACATCTACTAGATGATGGGACATAAACCAGATGACACTTGGGATGTTCACTAGATTATGGGACATCTACTAGACAATGAGATAACTACCAGATAATGAATAGGACATCTACCAGACGATGGGACGTCTACCAGATGACACATGGGACGTCTACTAGATGATGGCACGTCTACCAGACAACACATGGAACATCTACTAGACGATGGGATGTCTACCCGATGATGCATGGGATATCTACCAGACAGCACATGGGACATCTACTAGACAATAGGACAGCTGCCTGCTGATGCATGGGACGTCTACCAGACGACGCATGGGACATCTACCGGATGACACACAGATGTCTACTAGATGATGGACATCTACTGGATGACATGTGGGACATCTACTAGATGATGGAACATCTACTGGATGACGTGTGGGACATCTACCAGACAATGCATGGAACATGTACTGGATGACACATGGGATGTCTACTAGACGGTGGGACATCTACCAAATGATGCACAGGATGTCTACTAGATGATGGGATGTCTATCAAACAACATGTGAGACATCTACTAGATGATGGATGTCTACCAGATGACGTGTGGGACATCTACCAGATGAAACATGGGGCATCTACCAGACAATGCATGAGATGTCTACTAGACGATGGGACATCATCTACCAGATGACATGCAGGATGTCTACTAGGTGATGGGACGTCTACTGGACGACACGTAGGATGTCTATCTGACAATGTGAGCAGTCCCCAGCTTCCTTCTCTCCACCCCCCACCACAGAGCAGTCATCTCACCCAGGTAGGACTGCATCCCACCCCCAGGGAGAGTCCCAATAGCCATAGTAATATAGTAGCACTCCCATCTCTCTTCCACGTACTGGCTGTATCACACCTAAGTCAACAAGCACTTGGAATTCCCAGGCCTTGGAAACTGGTTCAGGAGTGTTTGTTCAATCAGCCCAAAGCTCGGGACTTCTACTAAGATTTCTGTGACAAAGATACTCTCTTTTCTGATGACAAACTATGCAACCTGTCTGGAAAGATGTAAAACTTGAAAATATTGCAAAATTATCGTGCACCATGACGCAGACCAGCCCAAAGATAAACCTTCCACATGGAGCCAGGTAAGTGAAGCTGGAGCCCTGATCAAGCCACACCAGAACCCAGCCGCCTCTGAGCTTTTTGGTTCCGTGAGACAGTAAGGTACTTCCGCAGTTTGTTAGTGTGTTCCAGATTTCATGTCAACCGTAACAACTCTGGCTTGCCCTGGAGAGGCATAGCTTGTAGCTACTGCCCCAGCACCACTATGAAGAAAGTTCCCAGCACTTCCCAAAGTGCTCTGGCCTGAATCATAAATTACCTGAGCACCCATGTCCTCACGGATGTGGCCAGGGAAGCTACCAGGCAGTGAGCAGAGACCAGAGCACTCCCAGTGACACCTGAAAACCAGACAAAACCAAGAACATGCAGAAAATGGATGTAGAAAGCGGACAAAAATTCAGCAGCAGTCTGGAGGACTTCGATGTGGAGGCCGATAATCCCATAAATATGGATAGCCCTGGAGGCCAACACACAGAGCAGCACTTTCCCAAAAAGTTCTAAAGACTTCCTTGGGGAACTCCAGCAATGAACACAAAGGGGCCTCCGCAGCCTTGTCTGTGAGGGCCAATCCATTCCACAGCCCTGCTCGGAGTCTCGAAACGTGCATTCACGTGGTGAAGGCTCAGAGTGATCCCAGAAAGAAAGAAAGCTGCCTAATATTGTTTACCCAGTATTTATCCAATTTGCTTGATCACAGAGAGCTGTTTTTCTAAAGACACCTATGAATATGCAGTAGCTAACTATTCTGCTGACTCCAATTTGGGAAAAGCTGCCGTCAGTAATTAATGACTGACTCATCGGGGGGGAAAAAAAATCAAACCACTTTTAGTGTGTCTGGTTTGAAAAGTCGAAAGTTTTTGATATGTTCTAGAAAGATTTCCTACCAGAGCGGTTAAGTGTGAAATAAGTGAATAAATAAATAGGCAGAAAAACAAAAGTTCATTCCTTCCAGCGACTAAATAAGGGTGGCAGGAGCAGAAAGCGTCTCTGCTCCTCAGCTAAGCCAGCGCCTCTGGGGACTCTGCAGGGTGTAGGTCTTGTCGTCCAGGAGGGGGCAGACCCGGGAGACACAGACGCACGTCAGGGATTTCACGTGAGCCGAGCTCACCCCATCGGGTCCCGCAGATAGGCTCGCTGCAGCCCTTCCCGATGCGCACCCCCCACGGCATCGCCACCGTGATGACTTTGCCAGGGACTTGAGAAACTGCAAGCTGTGCTGCATCCATTCTCAGCAAGCCTTGAGGGCCTCTTTCATGCAAAAATATAAACACGTGCTCAGGAGGAACATGCCTGGGAATATTTCCCTGTCCCCATGAGGGGCTCTCTTGACTCTGAGTTGAATAAAACAAAAGGCCTTGGAAATGCCTGGACATCAGTCCTGCCGCAGTGACAGGCTGGCATCTTCACGACAGCGGGGGGCCTGGTGAACTCTGACCATTCAGGACAACCTCTGGGCTCAGGGTAGGGAGAGGCACTCTAGAAAGACTTCTGATGGGAACGCCTCGTTGGCTGTCTGGAAAGGAATGAGGAGGAAGAAGAATGAATGGCCAGAGAAGGGCATCGAACCGCCAGAGCCACACGAGGAAACGGACGATCCCGGCACGGGCGCAGGTGTGGACAATCCAGCACGGGGCTTCCAGCACGGAGTGAGAGGGCACGTTCCCTTGACGCGCCACAGGGGAGGGGGGCCCTGGTACATCGTCAAGGGACTTTGCAGCAGCTGGCGACAGAACAGTTGGCAGAAGGTCAGCAAACGTGGCTGGGCCCTGAAACATTATCCCGGCAGGAGGGGTCACGGCACAGCTGCATCAGGGTGGACTATGAGGGAGGAACGGCCCGTCGGTGACCTCAGCGCACCCCGGCCCCACCACCCGCAACATGGCTGCTGCCATCAGCTCCTGCGGGCCTCTCGGGCCCAGCAAGGACTTTCGGACACGGCGGCATTTTCCTCCTTCTGAAACCACATCAGCCAGGGAAGTGGCGAGGCCCACGGCCTGTCGTGTCAACGGCGGTGCGGGGGCACCGGCTGTCTACACATTTGCTGAAGATGCACTTGACACTGTCCTTTGAGAGAGAAGGGGGAGACAACACAGCCTCATAGCTCGTGCTGGTGGAAATGGAAGAAGTTAGGCTAAAATAGGCCTTGAGACACTCAACAATTCAACCGATGACTCCAGTCTCTCTCTCTCTCTCTCTCACACACACACATACACACACACACGCACACGACGAGAGACAAGCGAACAGCAGGTGGGAAGCCACCGCGCCAAGGAACACTCTGAAGTAATCACCAGCATCACACCCCCTCATGCCCATTTCAGAAGGAGTTTTCACATGCACTTAACGTGAGCCTCCCGCTGCCCTCCAGAATGGAGAAGGTAGTCTTTCATTTTGAAGATGTGAAAACAGACTCCAGGAAGCTGAGGGGCTTGCCCACACGCTCACAGTGGGAACGGCTGGACTGGGGCTTGGATCTGTTAGTCCTGACCCACTGACTCCACTACCCACTCTTAACTAGAGAGAAGAACTTTGGAAAAAGGAGCTGGGTGCAATGGCTCATGCCTGTCATCCCAGCACTTTGGGAGGCCGAGGCGAGAGGACTATCTGAGCCCAGAGATTTCAGACCAGCCTAGGCAACAAGGAGAGACCTCGTCTCCACAGAAAATTTTTTAAAAACCTAGCCGGGTGTAGTGGTGTGTGCCTGTATTTCCAGCTACTTAGGAGGTTGAAGGGGAAGGATGGCCTGAGCATAGCAGATTGAGGCTGCAGTGACCGTGAGCATGCCACTGCACTCCAGGCTCGGTGATGGAGTCTTTGGCTCAAAAAAAAAAAGAACTTTGGAAAAGGGAACTAAAGTCCGAATTTGCACTGAAAAGAACAACTTAATGATCGACAGAGAAGCTACTGGGACCATTCAATCGGTGCCTTTTGAAAACAAACTGAAATGACAATGTCTTATCTCTGCAGAGGTGGCACTCTTTCATCTGAGACTTCAAAGCGCATGTGCAGACATCACCTCCTGTGGCCCCTCCAATATCCCTGTAGAAGAGGGAAGCACAGACACCATTCATGAGATGAAGAAATGAAATGCCCAGTACTCAGTCACGTGCCCAGGGTCACATGAGGTGAGTAAAGGAGGTGAATTCCCAAGGGAGCTATCCCATCCGACATGACACTGGTAATGACCCAAGAGAACCGTGCTGGCGTGGTTCTGTCTCCCACACTCCTCTTTGGGCCACAATTGTGGACCTACTGTGTGCACAGCACTGGCTGGGTACCCTGGGAAAGGCCAGGGAGGCAGCAGACCTGCTTACTAGGAACGTATCGTTTAAGGGAGTGCTGGCAGCGATTTGTTCTCAGAACACCAGGAAGCACAAAATGTGTCTCGTGCACAAATTCAGCAGAAGGACGGTCACTCCTGAATGGAAAAGGCAGGACAGGGCTCCCAGAGAGGCATCACGTGTCCCCCGTCAGCCAGGAGCCACCCCAGAGGACACCTGTTGTGTGATGAATAATGTGGCCAGCCATTCCACAAAGGCATGGCATTAGGCAGGGCTCGAAGGGGTAGTGTAGAGACCGAGGAAGACACTCTCAGTAGACAGGGAGAGAAGAAAGCCAAGGTCGGGCAGGGGGAAGACAGGCATGGGACATGCACAGGCTGTCCGAGAGCGGGTGGCCACCAATGCCTTTCCATCGGCGAGCACCACTCCACCCACAAGGGGCGGCCCACCTTCCTTCACGTCTGGGCTGGTGGTTGCCTGCCTCCCCCAGCAGAATATACTGGAAGAGCGGGTGGCACCCACTCCAGGTCTAGCCTCTAGGAGGCTGCAGGCATTCGCTCTTGCTCCGAGAACGCCAAAACCAGAGGCAGGAAGAAACACCCCTAGCTCCACCTGCGGCGGTCCCGGCCACTCCAGCAGAGGTACGTGGACGGAGGGACCTCAGCGCTGCTCGCCGGCAGACACCGCAAGGAGTGGAGGACCGACGCGGTGTGTCCCTTGCCGTTGAACCCAAAAAGATGCATGCTCAGAACATGAGGACCGAGGCTTGGCTGAGATGTGGATGGCAGGGGCAGGGTTGGGGGGGAGAGTGGTCTCTGCTGTCCCGGTCCCACTCTCATCTTAGGAAGTCCCCTGGTTCCTGAGTCTCAGGGGTGGGCTTTCTCAGTGCCACCTGTGCCTCATCCAGTGGTAGAAGCCTCCTGAGGCCTGGGTCCAAGACAGTCCCCCCCGCTCCAGGCCTTACCGTCAGGAACCTTGGGTCTCCCTCCTGCCCCGGGAAGGCCTGCGGGGGGCAGACTTTGAGCGGGCACAAAGCGCCCCGTGTCTGCGACTCCCATGCCCTCTGCGCTCACGTCCCTCAGTGGCGTTGGCTGAGTTCAGCCTGGCCGCCTCTATGGCAGCCCAGCCCCCCCTTACGTCCACCGCAGGTGAGGGGGCTGCGTGCCTCTCCAGGGAGCCTGCCTCTCTGGGAGTCCAGGGAGCCCGCTTCCCGCAGCCTCCACCCTCTGGGTGGGTGCCAGAAAGGTGATGACGTTGGACGTGACTTTCAGGTCAGGAAGCCATACGTCCACACTTGGTTTGTCAAGGTGACCCAGGGAGCCTAGGGGCCCACAGAGGCCCGGGGATGGGGGAGGGGGCAGCCCCAGCACACGGGGAGGGTGACTGACCGGCCTCGGAATCAACCCACCAGTCACACTTTTTGACACCAGTTTTGTACACTGAGCTTCAGCAGAAAGGGGCGTGTGGCTCAACAGCTGGAAAACCATGTCCCCACCTGAGTGCAGCTGCCACGCGAACACTCCCTTCCCCAAATCACTCCCTCTGGACATGCCACACATGCCCCAAAGCCTGAATTCCTCCTAAGGAGAGGGGAGACTTTCTCCCCTACACTCAGAGCTCACACTTCCTGCAAAACTCCAAGGGGAGTTGGCTTAGCCTCCCACAAAGCGGGACTGATGACAAGCTTTTCCGCACACAGGTTTTAGTAAGACAAGCACAACTGTGGGCAGAAAGGGAGCAAAAAGGGGCCTGGGCTGGGGATGGAGAAACGGCTGCAGACGTGATGGTTCAGACGCAAAAAGTCAGCTTCCAACCTCTCCATCTGCCCTCACCTGGCACGGGGGCACGTGCACACACGTGCGTCCACAGGACATGCAGGAGCCCAGGAATCCCTGGCAGTGCACGCAGGACCTCAGAGGCCCGCGTGATGGCAAGAGACACATCACCCTCTCCCGGGGACGCACCACCACTCGGCACCTGCTGGCCCGGACTGCGCGGGGCTGTAACACCAAAGGTGGAATGCAAGGATGGAAGGGAGGGATGCTAGGGCTACCACCATGAAAATGGTCACCGCAAAGCTGCTCAAAACAGTGACAGGACAGGTGGCGCTTCTCTAGGGATGCCTTCAGTTTCTAAGCTTCACAGGAGGCCTTGAAGGACAATCCTCACAGCCGGAGGGGTAACAGCTAGAAAAAGTGCTCATGTTACTGAACATTGCTGTTCTCATTTCCAGTGAGGGTGGCTAGGCCAGAAACAGCATCAGCAATCTTCAGATTAAGTCCTGGGTAAGGATGTTACAAAAGAGAAAAGTAGAATTAGATACTCCTGTAAGGTCGGGCATGCTGGCTCAAGCCTGTCATCTCAGCACTTTGGGAGGTCGAGGCGAGAGGGTTGCCTGAGCCAGGAGGTTCAAGACCAGTCTAGGCAACTTGGTGAGACCTCATCTCTACAAATAATCAAAAAATGACCTAGGCATGGTACCGTGTGCCTGTAGTTCCAGCTATTTGGAAGGCTGAGGCGGAAGGATCGCCTGAGCACAGCAGATAGAGGCTATAGTGGCCATGAATGTGCCACTGCACTCCAGCCTGGGTGACAGAGACTCCAACTCAAAAATAAAAATAAAAAAGATTCTCAAAAATTAGCCAGGCGTGGTAGCACACGCCTGTAGTTCCGGCTACTCGGAAGGCTGAGGCATGTTTCATTCGGCATAATTATTTTGAGACTCATCCATGTTGCTGTGTGTATCAGTAGTTCATTCCTTTTTATTGTTGATTAGTGGTTGTTTGGATATACTACAATTTATTTATTTATTTTTTAATTGACACGTAACAATTGTACATATTTACAGGGTATTTAATGATGTTCTGATACATACAATGTCTAGTGATGAAATCAAGGTAATCACAGCATCTCCATCGCCTCAAGCATTTGTCATCCCACTGTGTGGGGAACATGCAAAGTCCTCTCTTCTAGCTATCTGAACATGCATATAGAGTATTGCTTATGACAGTCATTGCCGGTGCTCTAGAACCCCAGAATATGTTCCTCCCATCCAGCTATAATTTTGTATGCCTTAATTAAGACTTCCTTATCTCCCAGCCCTTTCCTTCCCAGCCTCTAGTAAGCACTGTTCTGCTCTCTAAGTCTATGAGATCAAGTTTTGTGGCTTCTGCATATGAGTGAAAATTTATCTATCCTTTCCTGATTTATTTCACTTAACATGACGTCTTCCAAGCTCATTCATGTTGTTGCCAAGACAGGATTTCCTTCTTTGTACGGCTGAATAACATTCCACGGTGTGCAACACCACAACTTTAGTCATTCATTCACCCATGGGCAGACATTTAGGTTGATTCCATATCCCAGCTATTGTGGACAGAGCTGCAGTTCACATGGGGGTGCACACATCCCTTCCACACACTGATTCCCTTCCTTTGGATAAATGCCCATTTGTGGGACTGCTGGATCATAGGGCAGCTCTATTTGTAGTTTTCTGAGGACCCACCATACTGTCCTTTACCGTGGCTATACTAGCGCATACTCCCACCAACAGTCACGCCACAGTTTACGTATCCATTCACCTATTGATAGACATTTGGGTTGTCTGCAGGTTTGGCTCCTACAATAAAGCTGATGTGAACATGCATGTATAAGTCTTTGTATGTACACAGGCTTTTATTGCCCTTCTGTAAGTACCCAGGAGTGGAACGGCTTGATGACTCGGGAGGTGGAACTTTGACTTTTTAAGAAATTGCCAAGTTGTTTTCCACCATGACTGTGTCATTTTACATTCCCATCAGCACCGTATAAGAGCGCCAATCCCTCCATATCCTTCCCCACCCTTAGTAAGGTCCATCTTTTTAATTTTAACAGTCCTAAGAAATGTGAACGAACAGATATCTCATTGTGAATTTAACTTGCATCTCCCTAATGACCAGTAATGTTGAGCATCTTTTAATGTGTTCAATTGCTATCCACATATCTTCTTTGCTTCAGTGCCTATTCAAATCTTTTGCTCATTTTTAAAAATTGGGTTTTCTTATTACTGAGTTTTGAAGGTTCTTCATATACCCTGAATACAAGACCAGATATACATTTCAGGATTACTTCTTCCCAGTCTATGGCTTTTGTTTTGAAAAGTAGGCTTTTTTATGTTGTAAAAGTCTAATGCATCAATGTATGTGTTTTATACATTGTGCTCTGGGTGACTTAGCTTCTTAGCTAAGCTAAATGTGTGCCTAATCCAAAGTCACAAAGGATTTCTCGTTTTCTTTCTTTTTTTTTTTTTTTTTTGAGTTGGAGTCTCACTCCAAAGGGTAAAACCTAAAGTTAGCTGGGCTCTAGCGATCCTTCTGCCTCAGCCTTCCATGTAGCCAGAACTACAGGCGCGTACCACCACGCCCGGCTAATTTTTTTTTATTTATTGTAGAGACACGGTCTCGCCAAGTTGCCTGGGTGGGTGTCAAACCCGCAGGCTCAGGCAATCCACTCACCTCGGCCTCCCAAAGTGTTGGGATTACAGGCTGAGCCACCAAGCCCGGTCTCTCTTGTTTTCTTACAGAAGTATTACAGTTTTAGATTTATAGTGGCAGATCCCAGCTGGAGGGTGAGACCAAACCAGGGCATGATGTCCCCCGGCACTATGTCTCCATGGGGCTCAAGAATAGTGCTCTCTTTCCTCTTCTTGTTCTTTGCTCTTCTTCCATGTCTGTTTTTCTTTTTCTTTTTCCTTCCTTTCTTTCATCCAAGGGCACCCCAGGTTAGCTCCCTTACTCTCCATTCCCCGTCAACACCAGCACCTTCTGGCCAGGGTTCGGGGTTCCAGGCTGCTTCTCAACTCTTGGATCGCTGAAGCAAGGGAGAGCCCTTTGGAGACCGCCCACATTTGGGGATCTCTGAGTCCTCTTTTAACAAACAGTCACCAAACAACAGTGTTTTCTCCCCAGCACTCACCAGCCTCCTTTCCTTTCTAAGACTCCTGAGAAAGATGAAACACAGACAAAGGAACCTACCCGCGGCGGCCCAGAGGACTGCAGATGCGTGGGCATTTCCAAGGAGGAAACTGCCCATGAGGACTCCAACGGGCTCTATGGTGGGGAGAACATAGCGAAGAACACAGCGAAGGACAGAGTTACAGACACAGGGAGCTCAGCAAAAGCGGGGGGGGAGAAGGAGAGGCTTGAGTGCAATGACAGGAAACGACGGAGAACAGGAGGGAGACACTGGCAGAGGCCACGCTTCGCAAACAGTCTGCTGGTGGCTTCCCGAAGGCCCTGGGCCGCTCATGGGGCCCGTGTGTAAGTCAAGGGCTGCCTCTGCCACCACGCGGCCACTGCAACAGCCATACCTTCTGACTTAGTTTATGCTCCAAGCTGAGTCTAAATGATAATTACAGAGAAGGCAAGCATTACGGTCCTCATCGCTTCACATTCAGGGTTCTAACACCTCTTAGAAGCGTAAAAGATGACAGGAAACACAAATGGCTACTCTTGCCTATTGAACTTCACCTAATTCCTGGCAGAAAAAGATTGTGCACATGTATCTAAGTCAAAAGAACTAACAGGTCTGCCATCCTTGCTTCTAGCCAGTGGTACTCCCACTGAAGGTGCTCAAGACCTTATTTCGAGGTAAAGAAAACACAACGTTTTTCTCACTGCCACTTGCTTTCCTTTCGTGCAGTCAGGGGATCCCTCTGAGAGGTGTGGGTGAGGGCCGAGACCGATGTTTGAAAGAGTGCACCCCTACACCACGACCAGTGTAACATCCCCTCCGCAAGGATAAGCCACGGGAGCCACGGCCCAGCCTGCGGAGAAACTCTGCGATTCAGAAAACAGGAGGCTCCCATTAAAAATAAGAGCACAAGAAACGTAAAATTTCACATCCGTCTGAATTTCTAACGATTTTGTCTTCCAGGCAGGCTTACACTCTGGCCTTTCACTTCCACAGACATATGCAAGAGAATAAATAAGCGTGCGTTACAAAGGCAGTCCTCGCATACACTAGTGCTCCTAGGATCTCCCGTGGGCCTGACTTTCTAGCTTGACCACCACGGAGGGTTTCCTTCTCCCCAGGGTCTCACTTGCAATGTCTACACCTGCCACCGGGTGGTCCTCGGGGCAGGAAGGGAAGGGTGGTCAGATAGGTTCCCCCAGGTGTGGATAAATGAAAGAACACACCAGCCAGGCAATTACGCACGTGGTATCAAAAATACATACATAATTCATTCAAGTCCCAAGCATGCATTATTCAGGAACTCTTAATTATCACGGGGGACACTGCTTTCTCAGCACTTGAATCTGAATTCTCAACCGCCCCTAACCAGTCGCACGTGCATTTTCCTCGGGCCTGTGGACGTGCATGGTCAGGGCGTGCAGGCAGCAGGCCTCTCTGCTCCGTCTTCCCAGATAGGAGGGGCCCTCCCCACCTGGGCTCCCCACCTTGCCCACCCTGAGCCCTGCCTGTGATGCCCTTCCATCTTCATTGAGGCACCTGAGATTATTTATGGTAAACCTTAGTCACTCTCCGTCAACTGTGCTTTTTGCTAAAAGAACAGTGATTTTTAAGTCCCTATTTTAAAATAGTGAAAAGTGTAAAGAATAAAGTAAAACCAGGCATGGCAGTGGCTCACGCCTGCAATCCCAGCACTTTGGGAGGCAGAAGCAAAAAGATTGCCTGGGCCCAGGGGTTTGAGTCCTGCCCAGGCAACTTGGCAAGACCTCTTTTCTACAATAAGTCAAAAATTAGTTGGACGTGGTAGTGCATGCCTGTGGTTCCATCTACTTGGAAGGCTGAGACGGGAGGATCGCCTGAGCCCAGCAGGTCGAGGCTGCAGTGGCCGTTAGTGTGCCACTGCACTCTAGCCTGGGCGACAGTAAGATTTTGACTCAAAAAAAAAGAATAAACTACAAACTGTGCCTCATGTCACCACTCAGAGACAACACCATCAAAAGCTACCATCCTTCCCCAAGTTCTCACGTGCCCTGTCCTCAGCCCTTTTGCTTTTCCTCACGCTTGTTTTCTATGTCACACTGCCTTGACATTTTGCAGGGTCCCATTTGCCATGTGCTCCTCTACAAAGGGTTTCTAAATGAGGTGACGAGCAGTCCCTCCTCCCTCACAGGGCTGTTGCATGGATTAAACGAGTAAAGACGCGCAGGTCTGCGGAACACAGTCCGGCACCCAGTAAGTCATCAATACAGCTGGCTCTCACCGCCTGAGCTGACGCTGGCTCCCGGGGGTTCCAGCTCTTGGTAATCCCTCCTCTTCCTCCTCTTCCTGAAGGCCCATGTGGCTGTGGTTTCTCACATGCCCTCATAGCCAGCGGGGAAGGCAGAAAGGGACAGGTCTTTTCACGGCCATGGTCAGTCCTTATCGTTGCAGAGAAAGAGGCTCCTTGGACACCCTAGGAAGGCGGCGATGGCTTTCTTCTGAGCAGGACTCTCCTCCCACCACGCACCAGAGAGCCTAGCTTTATGGCAGGAGGATGTCCTACCAGAGCCGAGCAGAATCTGTTGCAGATTCCCATCCAAGTCCTTCACAGACCCACACCTGTGTCTGGATCAGGGCGAGGCGGCATCAGGAGGCCACCCGGCAGCTGCCGGACCAGGGAAGGAGGCAGGGCGCATCTCTGGAACTCAGTGTGTCTCTGGGATGCAGTTTCCCAGAAAACGCTCTGTTCTCCAAAAGCCTGCCTGGTGTGGCAGCCACGTGTACCCCGCCCAGCTCTCCCTCACCATGCCCAGCCTTTCTGGGGGCTGCTAAATGTGCAACTGCTGCAACCCAAAGGCGGCCACCTACCAGGCCATCCATCCACCTACTCACGCCCTGGCTGTCCTCTGCTGAGCATCTAACAGGTGCCAAATGCTGTGCTGAGCGCAAGGCTATCACAGTGTGCAAACCCAGATGCCACCCCTGCCCGAGGACCTCATCGTCCAGCGGGAAGACACACACGGAGGAAACAGTAGAGAACACGACAGCAGGGCTAGACAAAGTGCAGTGACAGGTCGTTCCCTAGGGAAGCATCGAAGGAGTCATGGACTGAGAACGATCAGGAATTACCGAGAAAGAGGGGTGAGAGGAAAGTCAAGGCCTCGGAACACGGCCACGCCCAGGCCAGCACTGTGGCTGCAGTCGGGAGACAAGGCGTGCCACGAGGTTGGGAGACAGGAGGGCCCGTGTCCAGGACCCTAGACGGGTGGGGCCCCAGAAGCATCTGAGCCGAGGCACCACACGACCAGATATGCCTCTTGAGGAGGATAGGACAGATGCGTGGGACACGGGAGACGGCTCATCCCACGGTGCCTCGGCCACGTGGCTACCAGTCGCCCTTCAGGCCACCCTCGCCCCAAACCCTGCGTCCGCAGGCCACCTGGGTGTTTTCTGGACGCGCTGATGTCCCTGAGGGAAAGGCCCTCTGGGAGGTCCTTCAGTCTGGACCCACTGAGGAAGCCCTCACGTGAACACCCCTCACTTCCCACCACGGGCACCGCTGTCTCCATCATGGTTAATGCCACATCTCTTGCAATGCTGATTCCCCTAGGGTTATATCCTCCCACCCATTCCACCAGGAACGGGGGGGGGGAGTGAGAAACCTGCTCACCCCAACCCCCACATCTAGAGGTTTCCAATGCTGCCTTTTCGAAACGCGTTAGAATTAAAGACCTGCATCTGAATAGAGCCACTCTTAAATAGACTACTCTTTTTGTAGTTTCCTCATGAGCGTATTTCCAACTGAATGGATACTTGCAATAACATTTGCAATCTTCCGCATCCATGCAAGTGGAACTCGTGAAAGGACCACTGAAAAAGGAGCCGTCCCCTGTGCCCGTTAGCTGTCAGAATGCAGAGTGAAGCTGGTGTGGCCTGGCAGACACCTGTGAGTCATTGGAAGAGCCCTTGCTATACAGTAGCTCCTATCAATCTCTTACTAATGAGATTAAGCACTGTGATTTCCTCCCATTTCTCCATGCTACATTTTTAATGTCAACGATGTAGGAAGTAACATGTCTTGGAATCAGACAGCAGGGCGCAGCCAGGGAGTCCCCGTGGTACTGTTTCTGACAGTCTCAGTACACGCGCCTCTTACATTTTAACAGACCAGGGCTTTGCGACTTGGTGTCTAAATTCATCAAGCAACAGCCCTTGCACAGGGCACCAGTTATAGAATTTCTCACATTTGTCTAATCATCATTTCTTGCCACACCTAACACAGCACTGGAGACCTAATCACCGTGAACTGAACACTGAGGTTCATCGGTGTTGCCGTTTTATAAACATGGATCTTGGGCTTACCTATGAATGGGTTTTCATAAAATTTAATCAAGGCCAAATGAACCTTTGGCAAAGCCAAAAGTAAAGCTGATATACGCTGATTGCCAGGCTGACATCCTAGCAACCACATGACATTGCTTTGACTTTCCAGCTATTTTTAGAACAAAAATTCCTCAAAAGCAGCAACTGGCATGTACCAGTCATGCTGACTGCAACATTGCTATTTACACTGCTGGCAACATTTAGCAACGGGGCTGCTTTTTTTTTTTTTTTTTTTTTTTTTGGTACTTTTGTATTTTAAAGTATTCAAGTTCTTCAAATATGAATTACTTGGATGTTTTTCTCCACTTCTTCCCAATAAAAATAATATTGAAAAAAATTAAAAGCTTACCCAGAATCTCCCTGCAGACATTCCCTAAGACATCAAAAGATTATCGCTGTAGGGAAGTAAAAGCTGCCATCAATGACAACAGACCCAGGGACAGGGACGGGGGCTTTATGGTAAAACATCACACGTCTCGTTGGCCCAGACTGAGAGGCACCATCCCGCTGGGACACCCCAACTCAAGCCATGAGGCAGGTCTAGGAAAGACCAAAGCAGCCGTTAACACATTTCCTTATATTCAGACAGAAACATGTTGCTGATTTGGAGATGAACTTTCCGAGTATTATTTTCTCTCTCTGATGCACAAAACTCTGTTCGGCTGTGTCCTATACGCCTTCAGCATTGAATGCGAAAATGAGGCAGGTAAGCCCACATTTCACCAAAACTTCTAAAAGCAGCAGATAAGAAAAGATATTGAAATGACTTTGCTTCCAACTATTAAAAAGTCATCAGTGCCAGGTGAGCTTAGTCATCTGATTTTAACCCCCCATCATTTCTATTTTATTTGCTCTACCAAAAAAGGTTCCCTTTGGCCCACACTACATGGGCAAGTCGAGACAAGTATGACTTGCCTTGGGGAGGATGTCAACTCTTAGCCGGTCGGAGGCCTGATGGAGCAGGAGTTCTGGCAGCTGCAAAGCTCTCGGGTGGGGGCCTCATGGCGGAAAACCTCCTCTGGCACTGTTTCCAGCAACAGCCTCGCCAGATCTGTGTTCCTGACCAAGAGGTGGAGATGACAGCGCGTCTCATCGCATTTGTCCTTGGACACACCTAGACACCCTCTTCATGGTGTCTGTTGAAGGAATGAGCAACTCAAGAGAAAGAATGTCGCAATGTTGGCGCCCGACCCCCCCCAGTCTGGGTCCAAGGAAGAGGCGCGTTCTCTCCCTCCTTCCTGCCCCCCACCTCCCCATTACTAGAAGCTTCCGACAACCTTCCAGTGAAACCTCCAACAACTGAATGGTTTTTAAGCTTCGCCCTTCACACCGTGGAAGCATCCTCGTGGAAACGTCTCTTAGTTTCCGTGGTGCTAAATTACGCACAGTCCTGCTCCCTCGTCCTCTGCTCCCTCTTTCGGGTCCTTGAAGGGCGCAGGGAACAGTCAGAAGGGCGTCACCCGAGATGGCGCTGAATACTATATAGAACCACACAAAGACAACAAAGGCCCTAAGCTCCAGCTTCTCCCCATACAGTTTTGCACGTGTGCAAAGTTTAAACCTGTGCACAAATAATTTCTCCCTATAGGAATACTACCTCATAGTCTCCTCCAATAAAGCCCAAGCATGGCACTGGCCAGCCCCTGCCAGGCCCAAGCACGGCACTGGCCAACCCCTGCCAGGCCCATAAATACAGCCCTCTCTCTCTCTCTCTCTGTCTCCCTCCCTAACCCCCACAGCTACAGACCCTTTTCCTTTTCCCTGTAGCCTCTGCTTTAATAAATCTCTTGGTCCCTAATAGGTGTGGAGTTGTTACTGGCGCCTAAGTTCTTTCAGTCCTTCTCAGACCTCTCTTCCTCCTTCTCACTCAAGGGCAGTCACTGAAGGGTGTGTCCTGGCCTTCTCACAAGATGCCATCCTGTGAAGCAACAAACTGAGCATGGACTCGGTGACCTCCTTACTTGAGACACCACCACAGTCTCTAATCCGTACCCCCCTCGGCCTCCAGAACTGGCTCCTGGGGGCTCCCTCCATCTCTGCACCACTGGGGGACTTACTGTGCCCCCGCTCCTCAAGGCCCTCTGGCACCTGTCACCTTTCTGCTCCCCTGTCCTCACGAGCTCTGTTCACGTCCCCAGACAGCCAAGCTGACACCTCAGGGCCGTCTTGAGGCCTTCCTTCCTGCCATGGAGGTGAAACCTGTACCTAGGCTCTTCCCCCACCCTCCTCTCCTGTTTCTCACCCACGAGTCTACGAATGGCCTCAGTCTTGCTGGGCTGTGTTTATTTCCTGTGGAGTTTTCATTCTTTAGTCTCTCACCCAGCTGCCTCCCACGGGGATCTCGCCCTTTGGCCAACTCGGTCACTAAACACTCCAAAACGCCAGCACACCTTCCTTCCTCCTTGTCTGGGACCGGGTCTTAAGCCCTTCTACCATCCCCACAGGCTATGACCCCACCCATCTTTAGGGACACATTTCTTTTTTTCTTTTTCTTTTTTTTTTTGAGTTGGAGTCTCACTCTGTCACCCAGACTGGAGTGCAGTGGCCGCTCCCTCGACCTCCTGGGCTCCAGCGATACTTCCACCTCAGCCTTCCAAGTAGCCGGAATTACAGGCACGCACTGCCACGCCCGGCTGATTTTTTGATTTATTGTAGCAATGAGGTCTTACCAAGTTGCTCAGGCAGGTCTCAAACCCGTGGGCTCGGGCAATCCACTCACCTCAGCCTCCCGAAGGCATGGGATTACAGGCTGAGCCACCGAGCCCAGCTAGGAACACATTTCAAACCGACCATCTCCACGAAGCCTTTCCTGATTTCCCAGGACATTTTCCTTTGAGATCCGTCAAGTTTTTGCTGCTGTTTTCCCCTATTTCTTGTCTGACATCACACGCTGCCCTCCTCAAGTCAGCCCTACTAGCCTGCAGGCCTTTTGAAGGCAGGGATTCACAGGTATTTATTTGTATCTTCTCTGCAGCAGCTTTGTACACAATCAGGATGCTCTATTTGCATATGTTTGTGTATATGTATTTATTCTTCCCCATCTTGTTCCTCAAAGGATTTGTAGTCATTCAATAAATATTTGTTAAAACGACACAGAAAACCTATCCTGTTCTGCCTCCACCCTTACCAGCTCCAACTTCCTTACTCTCCCCTACAGTGACAGCCTTCCTTTACTGCTGTTAAACAGCTGTTCATTCTCGTAGTTCGAATCAAATAATACTAAAGGCAGTGTTAGTTCCTAATCACTCCCCTATTTCTCCTTGCTGAACTACCCACACCAGGGGTTCTCAGCCTCAGCACTCTGGCATTTTGGATGAATTAAGTCTTTGCTGATGGGGGGGGAGGTTGGGG
>NW_007245900.1:690064-716848 GCF_000164805.1 Carlito syrichta
CACGTAGAACACTAAGCAGTAGCTCCAGCCATCTCTAGTTGCTATCCACCAGACACAGAAGCACACCGGGTGGTGACAACCACACAAGTACCTAGACATTGCCGAATACACCTTGGGGTGGGGGGGGGCTGGGGACCACCAGGCACAGATCCCAACCGGAACTGTCATATAGAAATACAATGAGGCCGGGTGCAGTGGCTCAAGCCCATCATTCCAGCACTTTGAGAGGCCGAGGTGAGGGGATTGCCTGAGCCCACAGGTTCAAGAGCAGCCTGGGCAACTTGGTGAGACCTCACCTCTACAATCAATCAAAATTAGCCAGGTGTGGTGGCGTATGCCTGTAGTTCCGGCTACTTGGAAGGTTGAGGCAGAAGGATAGCCAGAGCCCAGCAGGCTGAGGCTGCAGTGGCTATGAACGTGCCACTGCACTCTAGCCTGGGCGATGGAGTGAGATTCCAACTCAAAAAAAAAAAAAAGAAAGAAAAGAAATACGATGAAAGTTATAGATGCAAGCAACATGTGCAATTTTAAATATTCCAGGGCTATAAAAAGATACAAATAAACATTAAATGTTTTATAATATGTTTTATTTAACCTAATACACCTAAAGTGTTACCACTTCAACATGCAACCAATATAAAAAATGATTAACTGAAGCTCTTCCACTCTTTTCTTCCTACTAGTCCTTGACCCCATGTGTATTTTATATGTGGAACACCTGTCAGTTCAAACTAGTCACATCTCAACTTCTTAGCAGACAACGTGTGGCCACTGGCCAGCAGCTTGGGCAGCTCCAATGCAGGCCAGTTTTCCCTCGGCTGATAAGTCATTTTTCAAGCAGAACAAAGAAAACTACTCTTTCTTGCCTACTAATTATTCATAACTACAATCAAACATAACACACTTCAGGATCAGACATAAACTCAGAAAATGTTAAAGGACATGGCTGACAGGAGAGCTGGGATAGAAGACGGAGACATAGGAAAAAAGAAAAAGGAAGAAATGGCTAGAAGAGAATTCTCCTCCACTAACTCAGTACATCTGATCCCTAGGTCAGATGGGGATGCCAGCTTGTCCTTGTTGTCCACACCCAAAATCCCCACCCAGGAGTAATACACCTCTGCAAACACTCTACAAGGAGCCCTGGCAGTGTGCACTGAAACAAAGCCATGTTCACTAAGCACTGACCTCTCTCAAGTTTCCCTGGGTCACACATTACAGAGGTGGGAGAGAAATGTATCCAGGCCTTCTCATTCTGACCCTGCACTCTACAGGTGAAGAGACAGAGGTCTAGACAGGACTGGGGACCAGCCTGAGACGTCAGAGCTCACCAAAGGAAGTCTAAGCCAGAATCCAAGACCCGGCTCCAGGGCACCCCACTCATCCCCATTGGACGACTTTCGGTGAGTAACTTCACCCCTTGAACGTCAGTTTCTCCATAGCTAGAGCAAGAACAATAATCTCGACTTTGCGCGTTGCTGCGAGAATTACCTTAAGTGAATGAATATATGTGAAAATACCGGGCACAGTTTTCCTGTGACCCTAAGCAGAATCAGAGGAAGGTAAAAAGCAACTGTCAAGAAAAGATTGTAAGACTTCTCTCAGCAATGCCTCCCAATAAGGGAGAACTCTTCATTCAAAAGTCTACCTACAGGTCCACACCCTTCCGTCAATGTCTCAAGAACCAACACCACACTTAATCATGACTTCCACCTGGTGAATGGGACGGCCAGAGGGCGTCCCTCAGTCTGAAGGAAGAGTCCTCCACCTAACACAGAGACGTGTTCTGAGAAAGGTCTTGTTGTGTGAACATCACAGATTGCGCTTACACACACATGGATGGTCTAGCCAACTTCACACCCAGGCTGTATAGTCTAGCCTCTTGCTCCTAGGTTAGACCACAGGTTAACAAATGCAGGACTGCACTCAATACTGGAGGCAACTGGACCACGATGGTAAGGATTTGTGTATCGAAACACAGAAACCAAGAGTGGCCCACCTGCCGAGGGCACTCACCATCAACTTGGAGCCTGTGGGACCAGATGCTGCTCTCGTGACTCAGTGAGTGACGGGGAGCGTGAGGCTGAGGCTGAGATGGAACTAGGACTTTTCCACGACTGGCAATGCAGCTGGCTCATGCTAGCCTCACCAAAACACATGAGTGATGCGTCGTGCCCTGACACTCTGACGGCCACGAGGTCACAGGTGACAGGAGTGCTTCAGCTCCATCACGACCTCATGGGACCCCCGTCACGTAGGCGGCCGATGACTGCCTTCCACCTGGACAAATTTGGATAATTAGGACTTCCTGAGCCAGTCACACGAAAGCAATTTTACCAAGTTTCCTCTCTCTCAGTAGAAGCACAAGGCCTGCCCCTCTGGCAACAGAGCTTACCCCAGTTTCCCATGTGACAGCAACAGGCCGTCTTGGAATACTCCCTGGCATTAGTAAGGTAGTCCTCAGCCTTACTTCCTTGGCAGTTTTAGATATGAACTCTCCGGGTCCTTGGAAAGGTTGGCATTTTAATAATACGTTGCATGAACAACTTGATGCATTTAGGTCTACCTTGAAATTGGCACAATCTACCTCTTGGTAAAATGAAAGGAAATAAATGCATATATATACATAGAGAGAGAGAGAGACAGATTTTTCCTCCACGCCATAAAACTGAGGTTTCCAGTGGCTCAGCCTGTAATCCCACGCCTTTGGGAGGCTGAGGTGAGTGGATTGCCTGAGCCTGCGGGTTCGAGACCCGCCTGGGCAGCGAGACCTCATCTCTACAATAAATAAAAAAATTAGCCGGGCGGTAGCGCATGCCTGTAATTCCGGCTACTTGGAAGGCTGAGGCGGAAGGATCGCCGGAGCCCAGCAGGTCGAGGCTGCGGTGGCCGGGAGTGGCCACTGCACTCTAGTCTGGGTGACAGAGTGAGACTCCAACTCAAAAAAAAAAAAAAAACAACTGAGGTTTCACAGAGGCTCTTTTATCCAAAGACACCCCTTTGAATCAGGCGCCTCCTGCCTCAGCCTCCCCTGGGCGGGGCGTGCACGCAGGTCTGCAGTTTGGAATTCAGCCCCTCGAGTTAGGGAACAAAGTCTGAGTCTGCCTGTCCTTCAGGACACAATGAAACAGCCAGCTGTTTGCTTAGACATTTGTCTGAGTAGTATTTTATCAGGCTATTATTAGTCTTAATGTTGTAATTAGATGTGCAAATGTACCCCGAGGTATGTTTGGATGGGAACATCATACAAATCAGAACTGACAATGATGAACACAGCTGCTCCTCTGCCAACGAGGAGGCATTTAAACAAGCGCTGGTGGTGTGTTTGCCGGAAGATGGGAGCCCGTGGAGTGGGGAGGGCAGCTGTGGTGGGAGGCTGCCAAGGGGATGCCAAGAAGACGCACACGCCACGGCGGAGGTGAGTCCATGACTTCCGCAGGGAAACGGGACGCTGACTTCCCAGCCATCCCAGCCACTGCAGCTTCCCCTCCACGGGCCTACCGAGTGCCCACCTCGCTGGCAAGTCATCTATACTCGTGTGTGCAGAGCCTCCTTCCTGGCAGAGAGAGCACCAAGAAAGCAGGACAATGCCACGTCCTTGGCCCACGAACAGCATCTGTCCCCACGGAACAGATCCTCAAAACATATCTGAGGCCAGGCACGGTGGCTCATGCCTATCATCCCAGCTCTCTGGGAAGCCAAGTCGAGAGAACTGCCTGAGCCCAGGGGTTCGAGACCAGCCTGGGCAACTTGGTAAGACCTCATCTCTACAACAAATCAAAAAATTAGCCCGACATGGTGGTGTGTGCCTGTAGTCCCAGCTACTTGGAAGTCTGAGGTGGAAGGATCGCCTGAGGCCAGCAGGTCGAGGCTGTGGTGGCCATGAGCGTGTCACTGCCCTCCAGCCTGGGTGACAGAGTGAGACTCCGACTCAAAAACAAAAAGGATCTACTGGACAAAAACAAGTGGACTGCAATAGCCACTGAAGAGGATTGGTGCATATGCTTCTCTTCACCTAAAATTCCCATGAAAATCACTCAGTGTTTACAGCTGGATGACATCAGGTCCAACATCCTTGTTTTACCATCACCACCAGAGGCTCAGATTGGCTGAGGGGCTCGTCCAGAGGCTTAAAATGAACAAATGTGGCCTCAGACTTAGCTGTCCCCACTGCACCTCGTGACACTGTTGAACCATCCTGAAAACAGATTCCTACTGCCCATATCTTCTTCCAAGTAAGTATCACCACAGCAGAGAACAGCGATGTCCACACTTCTGCACCTCCACAGTCCTCCTGTCGTGACATCGACATTCAATCTCTTTCTGCGGCCACCGAACTCTTGCTCACCTGGCACAACCCCAGGTCACCCACCCTTCCCACTCAGGGCTTCTCGGACCTTTTCTACTGATCACGCCAAGCCCTGAAGACCTGACTCATCCACAAAGTTTCCAAGCGGCCTCTCCACCACCTGCTGCCTCTCTCCTTCTTCCAGAACACAAAAGTATAGCTCCAAAGACATGAGGATATTGAGATGGCATGTCATCTGTCCCTGGATGCAGGAGAACCCCTGCAGCGTCTCTGACAAGTGCGTGAACCAACACGGCTCGGGGAACATGAGTTCATACGTAAATACTCCACAGATGTTCTGTGAACAAAAATAAAACACTCTGACACCGAGGCTCCCCTGACTTAATGCAATCTTCCTTTGGAGAGTCGGAAGCCAATTCTTGCTGTGCCTGGAGGGCACTGTTGTGAACACCCATTCTCTACATACCCATGCATTGCCATAGAAAGGGCCGGGCTCGGTGGCTCAGCCTGTAATCCCAGAGCTTTGGGAGGCTGAGGTGAGTGGATTGCCTGAGCCCGTGGGTTCGAGACCTGCCTGGGCAACTTGGCGAGACCTCATCTCTACAATAAATCAAAAATTAGCCGGGTGTGGTAGCGCATGCCTGTAATTCCAGCTACCTGGAAGGCTGAGGCAGAAGGATCGCCAGAGCCCCAGCAGGTTGAGGCTGTGGTGGCCGGGAGCATGCCACTGCACTTTAGTCTGAATGACAGAGTAAGACTCCAACTCAAAAAAAAAAAAAAGAAAGGAAAGACAATGATTCGAGCTCTTGGATTCTGAGTCATGGAACTTGAGGGGGCTTCATCAGGAGAGGGGCAAAAGCAGACATGGAGAAAACAAACTCTATTTCAAGGAAAAATACCCAAATTATACATGTATCATTTCTCTATATGTAGAAAATTAAATCTAGACCCTAGATCACTAAAATATAATTCCATGTGTCATGGGTTATAACTAGAAAAGTTTATCCAACCATTTGTTCTCTAGCAAACTGTTAAAGGGATACACCTTATTTTGTGTTATCTGTCAGTGGGACACTAACCTGGACGACGGTGCATTGATTAGATTGCTAAATGGTAGGTCACCTTCAGTTTAACACGGGATTTTCTATTAAAAAATCTTTTAACAGAAGGGAATTCAGAGGACTACAACTCCTTTAAACCATGACTACTCTAGATATGCTGAAACTGGCAAAAGCTGCTTGTCAACTCCAGATACTCAAGCTGGTGACACACACAAGCTCACGCCTGTGGTCCACAGTGGCCATCTTGTATCTGCGGCTGTCATCTGGCAATCTGAGCCTGGCCAGCTTGGGAAGGACTGGCCAGCGAGTTCAAAGCTCCCTGTGTTGTCATGAAGAGCAGAAGGACTTCCAAGGAGAGTCCCTCCAGAGCGCTGACAATGGAGACAGGGAGGGACCCAAGCAGAAACACAAGCACTGGGGAACTCGGGACACCCCCCACCCCACCCCACCCCACCCCACCCCGGTCCTCCAGACCCCCAGGAAAGGCTGCCCCCTGCCTGCACACGCCGTGAGTGTTTCTGTGTCCTTACCACCAATTCTCCCGCGTTTACCCCGAGTTCCAGGTGGTATCCGAGGCTTGGCATCAAGAACTTTAGCTATTAACATCACTCCTGCCCGGAGATTCCCAGCGCACACTGACATCAAGCCACCTGAGATCCGGCTGCAGCTGTGGAACCCGGCACACCTGGAACTTGGTCTGCGCCATGTCCACTAACGGCCTTTGAGTGAGGCCCCACAGAGCCCATTTTGAAAAATAATGATTTGCATAAACACATACAATGTATTTTCTCAGCCAAAGCACTTCAAATTCCACCTCAAAAGATGATTGAGAAAGACAAGGTTTGAGGACGATGCCCAGACGGCATCCCGCGGGCATCTCTCCGCCCTCCCCGCCTTAGTGAGGGCAGACTCGGCACACACCGAAAGGGCATTTCCCCTCAGAATGAGTTCCATGGGCAGAAACACACACTTTATCTTAGAAGATCCAGGAGTGGCTTTTAAAAATACAATCGATCAATACTTTCAGGCTGCAGGACTCTACTCCCTGCAGGTCAATACTCCACCCCTCCCCGCCCCGGCACCCCTCCCCCAAGCACCAGGCTAGGCCTGAACACCTACCAGGCAACACAACCACGCTCACCCCAAGTCCCTAGACGTGCCTGACAAGAAAGCGCCGCCAACTACACAAATGTGCACGCACACAGACACACAACACTCTCAGCACTTATTCTCAAAACAATTTTAGAATGAAAAAGCAGAGGCCCTAAAAATAACCTAACTGAAAACCAGGAGTTATGTTTCTATTTGCTGGAATATTGTGTTTTTGACCATTCGGGAAGTTCCCCAAAGCACAACTGGCAAATAAACCACTTGAACTCGGTTCTGCTAAACAACATGCTCATTCTCAGACAGCTGAGAAGTTTCAATGAAAGAAAACAGGCCCTGGGTCTTTTTTTTTTTACATGCCACATACTATCAGAAATGAGCAGCCAAAAATAAGTCCTAAATAGTGGCCCTTCCACTGAACGCATACAAAATGAAAATGAATATATTCCCAACAGGATAAAAGGCAGTCGGGCTAGCCGCACGGCCAGCGGGGAATTTCAGTTCTAATCTGGGACATGAAGCCACACAGCTGGGCCCTCTCGCCCTGTTTAAACCGCAGCCAGCATGGGTGCTAGTCCAAAGTCGAGGAAAGTGGGCTCTCTCTCCGGAAAGAGCTCAGCAACTCGGGTCTGCACCTCATGGGCTTTCCCGCCAGTGAGGACAGACGCCTTCCAGAACTCCACTGCCTGAAACACCACTGAGGGCGTCTCTCTACATAAATGAAAGCAGAGCCTTTAGGCACCGAACACTCTCACTGATTTTCCGAGGGATCCTTCTAGAATGCAGGTGTGCTCAGAACCGGATCTGAGCTCCAGGGCACTCGTGAGTAGCGATAATGACTCGAGGGTGTCCAGCGGTCTTGGGTGCGAAAGGCTGTTTTCGCTTGATGCTAAATGGACCTCAGGTGTGTCTATCTTAGGTCTGTGTTTGCTTTTATTAAGCTGCCCCCGCCCCGCCCCGCTCCGGCCGGTTTACTTAGTCAACCAGCTGCTGTTTCTGCTTACTCTCGAGCTGTTGGCCTGCTGCAAAACTACATCTCTCCTCGCCCCCCAACTACGTGGCCGCCCCTCACTCCGCTCTGACCTCAGGAGCCAGTGGCGCAGGTAGGAGCAGTGGGTCCTGTGTCTTTCCACACCCTCTCGGCCATGAGCTGAGTTCCAGAGGGTTGAGAGACCACCACGAGACACACAGACCGCGGTCCTTGCCCAGCCCCCTCTGGCAGGAGTGATGGTTGACCCGCCACAGCGCACGGCCAGTCCCCACCCCAGAGAGCAGATGCAGTTCTGCAGTTCTTGGCCCGGCGTAACCAGAGACAGCCTCCGTCTCCACCTCGGACACAAGGTCCCTGTGCTCCAACTTCCGTGGCTTAGTCAGGCAGTAACATCTTCAGGTATCCTCTCTGAGCCCTGTCCTAGAATTCTTCCACAAAGACAGAAATCCCTCCTAAAACCACAGGGTGGAAACGAACCATGTGCACCCAAGAGCGTTCTTCAGAACTCAACTTCGAGGTCCCTCCAGCGCAGCTTGGTTTTAAGAAGAGCATGTGAGAGTTCAGCAGAGGTGAGAGACGCGTCCCAGTCCCACCGCCGATGACCTGGGCACCCTGGAGCCAGTCACTCACCACTCAGTCCCAGGGTCTCCTCGGCTGTGGAAGGGAGACGCCCTACTGACAGAAACAGAAAGGACCTGAACAGAAGAATGTTCAGAAAGACTGTAGCATGGGCCTGGTCCTCAGAATATGAGGCTGGCCACTATGGTGGTTAGTTTTGTGTCCACTTGGTTGGGCCACGGTGCTCAGATATTCAGTCAAACATTTTTCTGGGTGTTTCTAGGAAGGCGTTTCTTTGGCTGCAATTAGCGGTTTTGTTTTTGTTGTTTGAGTCAGAGTCTCTGTCGCCCAGGCTGGAGTGCAGTGGCACACTCACGGCCACCACAGCCTCGACCTGCTGGGCTCAGGCGATCCTTCCGCCTCAGTCTCCCAAGTAGCTGGGACTACAGTCTTGCACTAT
Source organism: Carlito syrichta (assembly GCF_000164805.1). Lineage (NCBI taxonomy): Eukaryota > Metazoa > Chordata > Mammalia > Primates > Tarsiidae > Carlito > Carlito syrichta. The sequence goes on from NW_007245900.1 coordinate 698,551, forward strand.
CACACGTGGCTAATTTTTTTGATTTATTGTAGAAACAAGGTCTCGCCAAGTTGCCCAGGCTGGTCTCAAACCCCTAGACTCAGGCAGTCCTCTCGCCTCCACCTCCCAAAGTGCTGGGATTTCAGGCATGATCATCGTGCCCACCTGCAATCAGCATTTCAGTTGGTAGACTTTGAGTAAGGCAGGTCAGCCTCCATGGTGTGGGTAGGTCTCATCTAAGCAATTGAAGGCCTTCATAAAACAAAGACTAACCTCTCTGAGAAGGAGGGAATCCTGTTGCAGGCTACCTTTGGATGGACCCACAGCTCTTTCCCAAGTGTCCAGCCTGCTCGCCTACTCCACCTCCATAATCTATCCTGCAAGCCAATTCCCTATAACCAATCAATCAATCAATCAGTCTCCCTCTCTCGCTACACACACACACGCACCTCTTGTTGGTTCTGTTTCCCCGGAGAACTCTATTACAGTTACTTGTATTTATTTTGAGTCGGAGTCTCACTCCGCCGCCCAGGCTGGAGTGCAGTGGCACACTCAAGGCCACCCCAGCGTCAACCTGCTGGACCCTGGCGATCCTTCCGCCTCAGCCTTCCAAGTAGCTGGAACAACAGGCGTGCGCCACCATGCCCGGCTAATTTTTGATTTATTGTAGAGATGAGGTCTTGCAAGTTGCCCGGGCTGTTCTCGAACCTATGGGATCAGGTGATCCCCTTGCCTTGGCCTCCCAAAGTGCTGGGATGACAGGCTTGAGTCACCGTACCTGGCTTACTTTTATTATTATTTATCATCACCATTGTTATTATACTACAAAAGCCAAGGCGCTGGTCTTCCTCTAATTTCAGTTACAAGAGACAGGAAGAAAAGCATCATTTCCTAAAGCTTCCTCAGTCAAAACACAAGTGAGTGACCCTCAGGGAAGCCAGACATTTAGTGAATGCCCCAAAATAGCTCACCTCACATGCAAGGGTGTCTTGGTATCGAAATATCACTCTACCAAGGTGAGAGGACTGCTTGAGTCCAGGAGTTTGAGACCAGCCTGGGCAACACGGTGAGACCCCAGCTCCTTACAAAAACTAAAAAAAAAAATTGGCTGGGTGGAGTGGTACACACCTGTAGTCCCAGCTACTTGGGAGGCTGAGGCAGGAGGGACCACTTGAGGTTGCAGTGAGCTGTGACTAGACCACTGCACTCCAGCCTGGGTGACACAGTGAGAGTACAGCTCAAATATATACTGAGGGGATGCCAAAAAAATGTATACACATTTTAAGAGATGTTATCTCTGTATTACTTTTAGTTCGCCGTTGTCAGAAGCGTCTGGACGCTGATGGGAACCACTGTGAGCATCTCCTGTAACTGCAGAAGTCAAACATGACTTGTATTCATCTTGTGTTATCAGGATAGATTGGGTATTACAATTTTAACGCAGTGTTTCCTTTCTTAAAAAGTGTCCATGTTGTTGACACCCTCTGCATGTATCATTCATATATATATGTCTCACTCTGGATCCATGCCTAGGTATTGCAAATCAACCTGACAACTTTAATTTGTCTGTCTCCTTTTTAGAAGAAATCTGAAGAAAGAAAAGTCACTAAAAAGAAGACCTGTCATTACGGAGATAACGGTGTCCTATGTTTGAATGCTGTATTTCTGACAGACCATGAGTTCCCTAGGGCCTAGCCAATGCCTGCAGCTTTCCAGAGAAGCCCACCTTCGTGATAACCACGTGAGTGTTGGTTCACCGAGGCCGTGGTGTGAATGTGTCCCCCATTTCCCGGGCTAGAGACTCACTCTCCATCCCCACAGTGTTAAGAGAGGGTCCCGTGAGAGGGGACAGGCGGGAGGGCTCCGTCCTCACAAATGATTCAAGCAGTCGTGGCAGGAGTAAGTTAGCGGGGTGTGGTCCTGGCAAGAGGGCGGGTGCAGCCCCCTCCCTCTGTCCCGTGCACTCTTGCCAGCGAGGCCTTCCTCCACGAGGTCTCAGTCCCAGCCTCCAGAACTGTGAGCTACATGACTCTCTTTTCCTCACGCCCTCTTCAGTCTGGCATATGCTGTTACAGCAGCAGAAAACACACCGAGAAAACGGCCTGCTGATTTTGTAGACGGAGTCTCACGAGACTGGGTCATGCCCAAGAAGCTATCATAAAACAAAACCCTTTTTCTATATAAGGCAAGAAAATAAAGCAGCTTCGTGTCTTTGAAGTACGAAATTTTCCACAATCTCTTTTCATATTTTTCTTTAGCAGAAGGTCAGAGGCGACCCCAAAGCCCTATAATTTCATTCTATTTCAACTCATGGATATAAATATCTACATTTCTCTGTCAGGCATTTTTTTTTTAACTCGTTCGTGTCTTACTGTCCTAAATTTTCGATCTCTTACCTAGTATTTGGATTGACATACCTTTATTTTTAATGTTCAGAAACACAGCTGTGTGGCTAGGCCAGGCTGCCAGCGGCCAGGAGGCTAGGAGGTCAGGAGGGAGGACAGGTAAGCATTGAGAACGATTAGGGCAGCCCTGGATCGGCAGCAAGGAGCGAGGGTGGCGGGTGGGGGGGTATTGCGATTGTGAGTCGTCGGGAGAGCAAGAGTGAAGCTGAAGCCACGGGAGCCAGGACGGTCGGGGACCAGGGTCAGACTCTGGTTTCCGTGAGAGAGAAAGAGTCAGGGCACAAGGGACAGCGCGAACAGGAGGGAGCACACCTTCCACGTGAGTTGCAGAACGGCGGCAGAGGGGGCTTCCCACAGGACTGGTGGCCCCAGGCACACGACAGCACGATGCAGAGCGAGAGGCTCCCCCAGCAGCGCCCTCTGCCTGCTGCCCTGGCTTTCGACGGCCCAGCTGGTGCGGCAGCACAAGGACTAGCGGCGTGCACTGCCCAGGGACAAGGCTTCCAAGGCTGGCTCTGCAGGTGAGGGAATGGCTGCGAGAATGGCTGCCTGGGCCTGGCCCTCGGGGAGCCCCCACAGTTCTGCCGCCACTGCTGAGCTGGGCAGAGCGTCACTCTTCCTTCAGACTTCTTCCTCCTAACAGCCACGGGTGAGTGTCCATCAGTGATTCAGAGAGTCTCTTCCACAGCCTGCCGGTAGGAGGGATGGCAAAACCCTGAAAAGGCCCTCAAGTCTGCCGCCAGGACTCAGGAAGGATCTGGAGTTCCGCCAAAACTAGGGCAGTCCAGGACCCAAACAGCAAGCGGGCCTCACGCTGTTGGTCAAAAGCAAAATATAGCCACCCTGCCTCCAGCTACGATGAAGCCTTCAGGTATGAAGTCCAAGATGTTTCCCATCTACTTAAAGATCAAGAAGAAGGCTTCTCTCAGGGCAGGAGACCCGGGGGGCATTCGGCATCTGCTCACCCAGCTGCTCTTCCAAAGCCCCCTCCTCGCAGCTGGGGCTTCGTGTTCGTATTCCCCCACCAACCACGCGTCATGGCGCCCTCTCCCTTCTCAGCGCTTCTTAAGGCCAAACAAAACGCTGCAATCCACAAAAGCTTCACTAACATGTAACACCCCACTCGAAGTCACTGGCATTACCACTCGCGACGGAATGTGCTACGATTCCGTAGTGATGCCTGGGACATTTGCACTGCTACCGAAGATGCGAAATCTGAAGTTTATTTAAGAGAAAGAGAGAAAGAGACTGTCTCTAATGTGGAATTTCAAGCAGTGAATAGATAAAGAAGCTACTTGGAAGCCATCCAAAGGCAGTTCTCAGCCGCTGAATTGATATAACTTATCTCAGGTCCACTCTACCCACAGGGAAGCTGACCCGGAGAAAGCCTTTTATGGCAGAGCCATGAGTTTTAATTTGAAGATATAGGCCTATTACTTCTGAGTATTCAACTCTGAAAGAGCCAGCAAAACACACTCATGCTCAGAGAACAGCTACCAATGCTCTCAGTTTCTCCCAAGAGGAACCTGGGGGAACACAGCTGGGGGTGGGGGGCACACCCTTCCACCCGTTAAACACCTTTGCATGCTGCATATCCCTAAGGGATTTAATCCCAAGAACCTTTCCCCTAAACTCCTATGCAAATCGCCCCATCCTGGGGGAACCAGGATTTGCAAATACTAAGGAAGCAAATCAGAAATTAAGCTGCTTGGATTTACGGGGTATTGATCGAGGATTCTTCCCGGGGGAAACAGTTACTCAGACATTTTCTCGGTCATGTTCACCTTCCACAGAAAACGAAAGAGCTGAGAACTTGTCCTTTCTGCTTCTTCTGAGTGGCTGTACATTTCCCTTAAAAATCTTTACAATAAAAAGATGAAAATCCGGCACAACCCTTGTCAACATTGTCACCGCTGTGAGGTTCCTGTGGGTTCCTGGGGGTGCCCTGAGCACCACGGTTGCTTTTCTCATCCTGCGGGGCTCAAGCTGACTGTGGCTGCTTCTGACTCTCCTTGTGACTGTCGTTACAGTTCTGTTAGAATGGAAACAGATTCTCATCCAGAGCCCTGCAGGACACGACGCCGTAGAGAAGAGCCTCAAGGAATGCTGTCACAGAGGCCCCGCTGGGGTCTGTGCTCGTCCAGGCTTCGGCAATGGGTTGATCCAGACAGCAGGACTGTGGTGGCCGGCACCGCAGCGACTCTCAGGGGCTCCCTCCCAGTGGCCGGATGGAGCTCAGCCTAAAGCTGCCCCTAGCACATGTTGGGTTCGACCTAGAGGTTTCTCTGTACCCTCCACATGGTGAACTGCCGCCTCGCTGGGTGTGTCAACAGTCTGTCACCCAGTGTTCAAATAAGGCAAATCCTGAGCTGTCGCAAACCAGCAGCTTCTGTCCTCACTTCCGCTTTCTGTGGGTCGCCGGCCTCCCTCTGTCCCTAAATCCCATCCCCACATGGCTGCCCAGGTCTCCCCGCGCCTAGCCTGGTTCACGGGTTGCTGGTGCACGTACCACTCTCTGCTCAGTTAACTCTGTTCCATGGAATCTGTCCTGAGTGTTCCCTCTTAACCCTGTGCACTGTGTTCCGGACATGTTGGTTCACTGAGTCCTCACAGAAGCCGGTGAGGACTGTGTGCTCAACAGCTCCATCTTAAACATCAGCAACTAAGGCACAGAGGCAGGGTCGCCCAGCTGGCACGTGGCAGAACTGGGCTTGAGGGAAGTGGGCCACCTCTGACACCACCGCCTGCCCAGCTCTGCCAGAGATAGAGTCAAGACAGTGGAGACGGATTCAAGGTCAAGTTGTGGAGAAAAGACGGTCACGACATGTTTATGCCAGGAAGAGTGGGCTATTGGGTTCTCTGATCTTTTCTTCTTGAAATTAATTATCAGCAAAATACTTGATTCTGTGACAGGGAGAGACAGGAACAGGGAGAGGGACAGAGAGGGAGAGAGATGCTACGTCAACTTGTGCTGAGTTTTAAGGAAGCGGGACAGTCCTGACTCTGCATCGCTGAGAGCGCGGGGAGGGGACAGGAAAAGCTGTGACACTCAAGGACATGCCCTTCTTCCAAACCCCTGTTGTGTCTGTCACTGGAGGTCGCTGTCCCGCAAGGGCCACAAGGAAGGACACGTCTTTCCTCGTTAGGCCCGAGGGAGGAGCGTCACTCGCACACTGTACGGGTCCAGGGGAGGCTGGACACGGGACACCGGACATGGGACACTTGGCATCATGGTCAAGGAGCTGGTGTGAGGCCTCAGGGACTCCAGCACACTGGAGTTGGCTCAGTGACAGCTCGGAGTTATGGCTACATTATGAGAAAGACTGAACAGAAAATGCTCCTCGTGGGACAGTCCAGGTCACCATCTGAAGGCTGGGCCAAAACACGGTCACCCTCACGCTGACTCAGTGTCTTGTCCATGGTCACCAACGCCAGTCAAACGTGGGTGACAGGTGGGCTATCAGCACTTCGACCGCATGCCCCAGCAGCAATGAGACCCACACACTAGTGGGAGTGGGTGTCCCTGCACTAGCTGGGCCTGAAGAGGTGGCTTCCTGAGAAGGGAACCTTCGCCTGAAACCCACAACAAACATTCCAAATTCTGGGTCACCGATGTTGATGTCTGACCACCCCTGGTATGAGACTGCCTTGCCCAAGCACTTGAAAGAGAGAAGCACTGTCAGCCAGGTATGGTGGCATGGGCCTGTCACCCCAGCACTTTGGGAGGCCAAGGCAGGAAAACCAGCCTGGGCAACATAGCAAGACTTCGACTCTACAAAAAAATTCTAAAATTCCCCAGGTGTGATGGCACAGCCTATATTCCCAGCTACTTGGGAGGCTGAGGCGGAAGGATCACCTGAGCCCAGGAGGTCGAGGCTGCAGCGAGCCCTGATTATGCCACTGCCCTCCAGCTGGGGCGACAGAGTTAGACTCCCGCTCAAAAAGAAAGTACAGCTGCCATTTATTTTCTGATAAAACAGGAAAGAGAATGACCTGGGCCTCCTCCGTTGACCTCCACTTCCCAACTGAGTTCAGCCTCAAAGTTAAAGCCAGTCCCTTCTCACCTCCTGCCCAATGTAAGGGCAGAAACACATGTGCAGTGACTGTCAGAGACAGGAGGTCCCAGTTTTAGCTCCTGCTAAGACCACAGACCTCAGGGAACTTCAAAGATCCCCACGACGAACTCTCATGTGAAGAAGTGATTCCGTCAGCGTCTGCCTCATGGGGAATCTAATTCACACTTGATTCTCGACACCACTTCAGCTGTCTAGCTGGGCTTCCTTCCATCAATAACTCTACCATGATTGAATTCCATGCCAACTTCAATCCTTTTGAGCCCTGGACTTTAAAACTTACAGTAAATGTACATGGGACATAACTTCAAATACCTCGTAATACTCTCAAGACACAGAATTTTCTATGTTCAACATTTTAAGATGTTTCTGAAATCTTTTGTAATTTTGAATTAAATTTGAGATATCTTTACTTTTAATTCAGGCCAATTTTCAAACACAAAGTATCAAAACAATTCCTAAACGTAAGGGAATCTGTCTAAAACACTTCAAAACACAACACAATTACACAAAATAAATTTACACATAAGTATGGAACATAATTAAAGTTTACTTAGAATCACAGTCGTGGGATCCTTCACTCCAGAAAATGATGTTCGAGTGGAAATTCAAATCCCCTCATCTTACTTTAGAAGCGGAAAAGGAAAAAGAAACATTATTCTAAATAGCCACTTTCAGAATTTTAATTATATTATTGTACTCTTTATGGCATCTAAAATAAGAGGCCCAAAGAATTACTAGGCTGTTAAATTTGCATTTACCTAATCAGACTGACATTGCATTAGACTTTTTGATCTGCTGAGTGTAAGTTTTTATCTGCTCAACACGCAATTACCATTTTCTACATAAGTGTTTTAATGAAAGCCGCATCTTCAAGGTTTTACACGTATCAGTAAAACCAAAGATGTTTTGGAAGCTCAATAAAATCACAAATACTGGAAGTTTTTATTAGTTCCATTAAATCCTCCCCACTGCTCAGACATAAGCTCCTATTTTCCTATTTAAAGAGAATGTTGCCAACGCATAATAAATAATGGCAAGTAAGTTTTATGCTTATTTATCTAATGTAAAGAAGCATCATGTTTTTATTATAGGAAATGTGGGACACAACAGAAATTTTTTTTTTTTAGTTTCTCCAAGATCCCATTGCAAGATGGCTTCATATTGTCATGTGTTTCCTCCAAGACTTTTTTTGTTTATTTTACAGGTGAGATTCCCCCCGCCCCCCATAATGCAATACTCTGCTGCTAATACTCAGCATTAGCAAAACTGGCATTTCCCTGCGATGCAAACTATTTTTTTAAGAAATCCCTAGGGGAAGAGAGTTTGTCTCCTCGCACCTAAAGCAGTGCCGCCCAGTGCAGGCACGCATGAGTACCTGTGGACCAGGCAGTAATGCAGCCTACCATTTTCTCACCCAGAACCGCTGCACGGTAAGATCGCTTTCCTTTGCAGTCGTGGGCAATGCTATCTTACGTCTTCGTGGATAAAGCTGTTTCAGCCTTTAGGATTATTTTCTTGGGATCAAGCTCCAGAAGCTGGATTTCTGGGTCAGGGTTTGTATGAACAAAGTTCAGACTTCCTCTACCGGTCATCCAATGGCTCCCTCCAAAGCAGGACCTGGCCGTGGCTGTTCCCACACAGCTTTTAAAAGCACTGGATAGGCCAGACTCAGTGGCTCAGCCTGTCCTCCCGGCACTTTGGGAGGCTGAGGTGAGTGGACTGCCTGAGCCTGCGGGTTTGAGACCAGCCCGGGTAACTTGGTGAGACCTCGTCTCTACCATAAACCAAAAATTAGCTGGGTGTGGTGGCATGCACCTGTCATTCTGGCCACTTGGAAGGCTAAGGCAGAAGGATCACCAGAGACCAGCAGGTCAACACTGGGGTGTCCCTGAGTGTGCCACTGCACTCAGGCCTAGGTGACAGAGTGAGACTCCAAAAAAAATGCACTGGGCAGGCTCTTTTTTAAAAAGCTTTCCTAATTGCATTGGTGGAAAACAGCTAAATCCCATTATGGTTTCATTTGTAAGTTTTTAATTGCTAATATTGACTACTTCTCCAAATAGGCATAAGACATCTATATTTCTGGTTCTCTGAGTTGTCTTGTCATCATTTATTAATTTCTTCATTCACACTCTATTTCCTACTGTAAACGCGTTCATAGAAGTTTCAAAATATACTGTCACACTTACACGCACTGTAATAACATTCTTAAAATAGTGTTGCTTATAACACAAGGTATACACTTTAGAAAAATTAGAAAGCACAGATAAGCAGAAGGAAAAGTCAGCTAAACTCTCATAAGTCATCAAGCAGCACTGTTCACCTGAGTGCACGACTTTCCAAATGCCGCTCTTAGGCATATGCATCTTAAAAGAACATGTGTGGAATCATATGTCATACTGTTTTGCAACTTCATAATACTCTACCTCATAAGAAATTTGCCGTGTCATCAAACATCCCCTCTATGGCATTTTTAAGGCTAACAGATCACCACAGTCAGTAAGATCATAGACTCTAGAGTCAAGTATGAGTTCAAATCTTGCCGCCAGCATCTTAACCAGATGATGAGTCTTAGCTTCTTTAAGCCTTTTGCTCATTGGGAAAATGAAGAAAAATACCTATTTTGATGAACGACTGCTTAAATTAAGTGAAATAATATAACTTATTATTTCACTTATAACAGTATGGTGATAATAGGTGCTTAGTATTTGTCAAATTAATAAATAATAATTGAAAAATATACTCATGTAACAAACTTGCACATGTGCCCCTGAATCTAAAAGATAAATAAATATGATTTAATGTCATTAAAAACATACTCATATTGGAAAAAACAAAACAAATAATAAGTGAAAAAGTTATTTTAATTGACATTTCTTCACTTTTTTGTGTATTTGGATTTGTCTTTCTTTTTTCTCGTTTTTATTTTATTTTAGTGTGTGTGTGTGTGTGTGTGTGTGTGTGTGTGTGTGTGTGTGTGTGTGTCTTTCCCTATGCCAAATGTTCACATCTTCTTCCTTTTTTTCCACTGGGGTGACTTTTTTTTTCTTATTGTTTTAAATTCATGTATTTATTCATTCTTTCAACAATGATATATTAAAAGCTACTCTGTGCTTTTTTATTAAAGATATTAAACTTTTGTCTTTTATGTTGCAAATGTTCATCTGAGTTTGCAAGTTGCCTTTTAATTTTGTGTTTCGTAGGTTCTGATGTACAGAAATATTAAAATTTCATGCGACTTATTCTATTTTCTTTTTTTCTTTTTTGTAATATGCTCAGAAATTCCTTCTCTCCCCCTAAGGGGATCCTTTATTATTTGGAGCAGAAAGTGAATAAAGCCCTGTTGAGGAAGTCTTGGGCCTGAAATGAAAAAAAACAAAGTAATGGGCTTGACACAGGACCAGCTTTATCAAACATTCATGTTCACCATAGCTCATTTTCCAGAGCAGGCCTGGCACATTCACACTGGTGCTTCCACAGCAGAAACAGCACACGACACATAACGGCCTCGATGACAGCCGAATTCACTCAGCTGGCGAGAAAAGAGCTGTCAGAGCGCAAACTCAGTGCCCAAACACCAGCATGGAGAGGCAAGACGTCAATCAGGGACACTGCGGGACCGGGAAAATATCAAGAAAGTTCGAGAGCAAACACCCCAGCGCCCTGACGTCCCTCTGCTGAGGAGGGCCCCACCTGGTCCCAAGACTGCTTCGGTCCCAGACACTGCCCCACCTGGAGAGTCACACCACCCACAGGCCCTCCAAGGCCACGGAGGCCCATGACCACACACAGCGGGCAGCCACCGCCCACAGTGCTGCCCTTGCCCGCAACTCGGCGCCCCGCAGAGGCACAGGGAGCGTCACGCCAGTGAACAGAGAAAGTCTACAGCTCCCACTCTTCACAGAATCTGGGGGCAGAGTGTGTCTGGGCTGCCCAGACGGAGCGAGGGGAACTGTGTGAGTCCTCGGAAAGAGCTAGAAGCCGTGTTCTGGGAGCCAGGCAGATGCTGGGCAAAGCTGGCTCTTGGCACACAGGAAAAGCCCAGCGACAGGGAGACCATCGAAGACGCACAGGACTCAGGCTGTGTGGCCGGGTGGGCCAGACGGGGCATGCGTTCACATCCTGGAGAATCACGCACCAGGCACCAGGCACAGGCAGCAGGGTCACAGGTAGAGCCTGAGGACGGAGCACGAGAACTTGGCAGAAATACCAGTCTCAACCAGCAAGGGCAGGGCAGCACGCACGGGAGGTGCCCCTGGATGCTGGTCACGTGCTTCCTGGTCGGCCAATGCCCCTTTGCCAGGCAGGCCCTGCGCTCTGCAGGGGGCTTGCTCTAATGCCCACAGTGGAAGGAACAGTCATGTGTGAAGGCCCGAATCGACCGTGCTCCTGACTCGCTTCAGTGATGCGTCGCATCCATGCAGACTGGCGCCTGGTGGCCGTTCCCCAGTCCTGTGAAAGGGACGGAATACCAAGGGAAGGAGCCTCGGCACTGACCTCAACATCAAATCATGTCCTCCCATGCAGGGGTTCCCTCTGTGCTTTCAGCTGAGATGCAGCCAAACTGGGCCCAACAGCAACACAGTGGGTGGAAGGGACAGGCCTCACGGTGAAGGGACAGAGGCCAGGCAGCTGCTGAACAGTCCTGGGTTCTGGTGACAGAGATCTGAGCTGCCCGGTGGAGTCCCCTGGGAGCCCAGGTTAGGGCCGCCTAGCTTCAGAGAGTAGCTGCTGATTTTTTTTTTTTGTTTTTGAGTTGGAGTCTCACTCGGTCACCCGGACTGGAGTGCAGCCTCGACCTGCTGGGCTCCGGCGATCCTTCCGCCTCAGTCTTCCGAGTAGCCGGAATTACAGGCATGCGCTACCACACCCGGTTGATTTTTTGATTTATTGTAGAGATGAGGTCTCGCTGCCCAGGCGGGTCTCGAACCCGCGGGCTCAGGCAATCCACTCACCTCAGTCTATTTTTTTTTTAAGTCAGAGTCACTCCATCACCCAGGCTGGCACGCAGGGGCACACTCACGGCCACCACAGCCTCAGCCTGGTGGACTCAGGTGATCCTTCCACTTCAGCCTTCCAAGTAGCTGGAACTATAGATGCATGCCACCACGCCCTGCTAGTTTGTGTGTGTGTGTGTGTGTGTGTGTGTGTGTTTGTTTGTGAGTGATTTATTGCAGAGACGAGGTCTCACCAAGTTGCCCGGGCTGGTCTCGAACCCTTAGGTTCAAGGCGATCCTCTCATCTCAGCCTCCCAAAATGCTGGGACGACAGTCTGAGCCACTCCTGATTTGTTTTTAATCTCAAGGCATGAACTGAATGGTTGACACTAAACCCAAGCCGCCCACCTCTGCGGCCCTCAGAACTGAGAGACAAGCATTTGTCTTGACTTAACATACGCTGAAAGCCTCGCACTGTGCAAGGTTGTTCTCCACTGAGGACCCTCACAGGAAGAGGCCTGGACACTGAGTCAGCAGCTCGGCATCGGGCTGGATCACACATCGGCCACAGAACACATGAGGCGGGCGGCTCCACGCCCCCCCACTCTTCTCCAGGGAGGGGCAGTTCTAAGCGGGTCTAGGGGTTGAGGCTGACACCAACTAGCCTGGATAAACTTCCAGGTCATGTTTATAATCACCCTTCCAAGAGCTTTTAACAAATAGATATTGTGCTACCAAATACAAGTTTTAGCATGGGAAATTTAAAAACGTCCCCTCCCCCAGGCTTTCCAAGATACAGGCCATCTCCAAACACCCTGGGATGGGGTCCCCCTCTAAAGCCTTCTCAGGGCAGTGGATCCCACAGCAGCATGAGCACCTGGGCCTTGTCTGCACCTGACCTTGCACTCACCACATTCTCGTCTAACTTCCCCCTTTACAGCTGGCTACCACGATGGAGGGGCCACCTCGGCCAGGTGCTTCTGCAGAAACCCTGAAATCCCTACCACAGTCCTGTCTTCATGTGCTCTGACAAAGGAAGATCCCGCGAGGTCATACAATCTGCCCAAATCTGTAGCGCCCGTTAACGTTGGCGTTAGTGCTCAAATCCAAACGAGGTTCTAAGAGCCCGTGTCTCCAATTATCCTAAAATCAAGTTTCCTGATTGTTTTCCCACAGCAGACGGGAAAGCCTTGATCAGTGACTATCCCTTCCTCATGCACCATACAATTCCACATCTAGTGACACGATGAGGAACCCATGAGGGACTGCCTCTTGGGGCTAGCCATCTGGGGTGGGGCAGTGAGCACTGACTGCATGAGAACCGCTGTGCCAGACAAGACAAAAAAATATGGAGTCATAGACTGCTATTCTGGCATTCAGTGCTGGAGGATGAGGAAGGAGACCAAGCCTGGGGAATTTGGAAAGAAATAAGACAGCCACTGAGAAGCAGTACGGTCCAGGTCTTGTGAGGGTGAAGCTGGACACACGCACATGACGTGTGCAGAGGCCTGAGGAGATGAGCTGCTGACTGAAGACATACTTAAGGGGGAATAACTGTGGCCCTCAGCCGCTGCTGTCTTTGAAGAAGGCTTTGTGGGATGTTGAACTTGGAGATCAACCACCACGCGATCGATGCATCGAAGAAAAGCGCTGTGGTGAGTACACACCCGCGTGCAACATGGCCTTCGGCCAGAGTGATGATGCTGCATAATAACACCATAAATGTTTTTCTATAAAATACACAAACCGCCGGGCTTGGTGGCTCAGCCTATAATCCCGCGCCTTTGGGAGGCTGAGGTGAGTGGACTGCCTGAACCTGCGGGTTCGAGACCCACCTGGCCAACTTGGTGAGACCTCATCTCTACAATAAATACAAAAAATTTGCCGGGCGTGGTAGACGCACCTGTAGTTCCAGCTACTCGGAAGGCTGAGGCGGAAGGATCGCCGGAGCCCAGTGGGTCGAGGCTGCGGTGGCCGGGAGCGGCCACTGCACTCCAGTCTGGGCGACAGAGTGAGACTCCAACTCAAAAAAATAAAATAAAATAAAATAAAAAATGAAATACACAAACCCTGCTGTCCTTCGGTTTCAGAAATAAGCCAAAAAAATTTAAGTACTTATTTCCTGTGTTTGATATTAAGAAAAAACAAATGGCAACATAAATTATTCAATTAAAGGCCGTTTTTTATTTCACTCCATTAGAGTACAACGAATTGGCTGAGGAAAGAAATAGGGCACAATGTGCCGGTCTTCGTGTAACTGGCAGGTGATTACGCCCTGGTAAAAACCAACCAGACTCACCCAGGCCAGAAGGTGTTAGAAGACACTACCTTTAGTTCTTTGGCAAGAACCAAGAATTAAAAAAAAAAATAAAAAGGCACAGATCAGGAAATATGAAAACCATTTGGATTTGTCTTAAAACCACCTCGTCTTTGGCACAATTTTTCCAAACACCATGATATAAACGCAACTGCATCCTACAATTCAGGGCTACGTCTAGGCCTATTTATGTCCTGCTATTCTTTCTCGAATGTCAACTCGTTTTGTCTCACTTATTCATCCCTTCAACAACCGTGACGCATTGGCCCACGACCTTCTCCATGGCTGGCAACGTGGACACACGTGAGGCTTTGCCAGGGGCAGAAGAGAAGCTCCGCTCCGCCAGCTCCCTCCTTGGGAACGGAGGGGGTGGAGTTTACCAAGGTCCCCAGTTGTTCTCCATTCCCAGAGCAGGGGCTGAGCCCAACATGGAACTAAGACTCCTTCTTCCCCTGGAACCTGGATGTTTAAGCACAGCCTCCAGCGCAATGGAAAGCCCGGGTGTGCCCATCACCACTCTGTCACGTCAAGTCGTTTCTCCCGCTCTCTTAGTGACACGACCTGGGACACTTGGTGACACGTAATGGATACTCAGGAGCACCTGCCATGAGCCAAGCACTCTTCTGGGTTCTGGGGATATGGCAGTCACAAAACAGCTAAGAATCCCTGTCCCCAAGGACCTGCCAGTTACAGTCAACAACAGGATATGCAACACACCGATAAATGAGTAAAGCGCATAGCTGGTCACACGGTGCCACAAAGAAACATTCACACAGGGACAAGGAGAGGGAGAGTTGGGAGTCTGCTGCTGCAAATAAGGCAGCAGGAGAAGCCTCGCGGAGAAAGTGGCGTCTGCGCAGGGACTTGGAGGGTGAGCGGGTGGGTCACCCGAGCAGGGAAAGAGCAAGAGAGAGGGAGGAGGAGGGGAGGAGCCGGCGGGTGTTCCCCACGGCCATCGGGACTGGCCAGAGGCAGGGCGGGTGGGGAGAAGGCACGAGCGGTCACTGGGGATCCCACTCATGGGGGGCCTGACGCTTGGCCTTGACTCTGGGTGCAATGGGGAACCACTCACGGGGTTCGGGCAGATCTGATGTGCTTTAAGGGAACGGCTGCAGAAGCATTCTTAAATTACAGAGGACCCCCAAGTGTGGTTGGTCATGCGGGTATATCTATCGAGTTTTGCTCTATTAGAAATTAAAACAGAACATGTTTAAATGCAGGGATAGACCAGCCTACACACACTCCTGCTGCAGCTGGAATGAAGACGCCACTGCAAGTCATGTAGCCTCTGAGAAACCAGAGTGCGCTCATGACAGAATTGAAGTCCCAGACCAGGAGACAAACAGAAAGCCGGCCAGGAGGAGGATGCCGTCTCCCGGTGAGCACTGATGGCGGGGGCTTACCTGAGCTGGGGTGGTGGAGGTGAGGGGGACACCAGTCAGGAAGAAATGCCACCAGCCGGGCGAGCATCGATGGCAGCGGCTCACCTGAGCTGGGACAACGGAGGTGAGACTTGATTAGGTTCAAGACATGCTCTGAAGGTGGAGTCAATAGCAAGAGTGCTGACAGATCACGTGGGGAGTGAGAGAGAAACTCCAGGCAAGCACCAAGGCCTCTGGCATCAACAGCGGAAGGATGGATGTGCTGCTACAGAGAAGGGGAGGACCGAGGGAGCAGGTCGGAGGGAGTCCAGAGCTTGACTTTGGACGCATTGAGTTAAGACGCCTGTCTGTTGGACATGCACAGGGGAATGGGGAACAGTCAGGGAGGGGAACCGTGGGAGGTGTCTGCTATGGATGAGTCTGGACGGAGCATGAACCAGGAGGAAACACAGGGCAAACCTCGGAGCGCGACAAGTGTTTAGAAATCAGGGCAGGAAGAAAAAGACCAACAGAGACCAAGATGGGCCAGTGTGGGAGGAGGAAGAGGGACAGACCCGAGGCCGCCTGGACAAAGGGTTTCCAGCAGGGGAGTCATCGTTCAAAGGCTCGGTACTGGCCGAGGGTCACATGACTGAGAATTGGCCACAGGGGTTACCCCAGGGCTCACTGGCCATCTTCGCAGGGGATGGAACAGGGTACAGACACTGGACAGGGCTGGAGAGAGAATGAGGGCTATGCTGACTCCACACTGGCAAGCCTCTCAGGTGTCTCGGAATAGGGGTGGCCGGCAGAGAAGTGGGCGCTGGAGGGAGCGTGGATGGAGGGAGAGCAGCTTCTCAGGGAGGGTCCAACAGGGTCGTGCTTGCAAGCAGGTGGGGACAGTCCCGTGGAGATCAAGGAGCCATGATGCTGGGGATAGGGGACTCTGCGGGGCCACTCCTGGGGGGAGAGGATGGACAGCGCCCCCGGGGCCTGGCCTTGGACCAGAGCACTCAACTTGACCGCAGTCGCCCACATGAAGACAGAGGACACGGCACACAGGCGGGCAGTTCTCGTCCCACGGCTCCCACTTCCCAGGCAAAGTGCGAGGAAAGGGAGGTTGACAGGGAGAGCAAGGGTGCGGTGACGTCACAGACATTATGGTTTTAGGACCGTTTTACTTTCCTTTTTTTGTTTGTTTGGTTGAATTGGGGGTCTCACTCTGTTGCCCGGGCTGGAGTGCACTGGCGTGCTCATGGCCACTGCAGCCTCGCCCTCCTGGGCTCAGGAGATCCTTCCACCTCCGCCTCCCAAGTAGCTGAGACTACAGGTATGTGTCGCCATGCCCAGCCATTTTTTTGTTATTTCTGTAGAGAAAGATCTCACTGTGTTGCCCAGGTTGGTCTCAAACTCCTGGATTCGAGCAATCCTCCTGCCTCGGCCTCCAATAGTGCTGGGATTACAGACATGAGCCACGGTGCCCAGCCTGTTTTGCAGTCTTAATAATTATTGAGAGCCCCCAAATGTTTCTGGCCATGTGGGTTTATCTATCAATACTTATTAGATATTAAAATAGAACATTTTTAAACACAGGGATATACAAGCACACACTCCTGTCGTGACTGGAATGAAGAGGCCATTGCAAGTCGTGCAGCCTCTGAAAAAATGAGTGTCAGAGTACACTCATGGCAGAATGGAAGTCCAAAGGCAAACAACGTTCCTGTACTCTCAGGGAAGGAGTCCTGGCCTTGTGAACCTTCTGAAAGCACCCTGGAGATGCCCAGAAGTGACCACACTTTGAGAACAGCTGGTTTGGAGTGGGCTGTGGAGACGCCGCAGTGCAGGGGCGGATTGAAGAACCAGAAGAGAGGGTGGCACAGAACTGGGAACCCAGAAGTTGGGAGGACAAGTCCCGGGACCCCTGAGGTCACCCAGAATGGCCTCTCCCAGGGAGATCCCAGCATCAGCTGGAGCAAGACAGGGGGACATCCAAAAAAGAGGCTGAGGATGAGAAGGGAGACCCAGGCACTGGGAGGGGACAACGGCCCCAACAGGAGCCACACGAAGTGACTCCTGTGACTCTGGCTGCTAACAAGGAACTCCAAACGCAGTTTTGGGAGGCTGAGGTGAGTGGACTGCCTGAGCCCACGGGTTCAAGATCTGCCTGGGCAACTTGGCGAGACCTCATCTCTACAATAAATCAAAAAATTAGCCGGGCATGGTAGCGCATGCCTGTAGTTCCGGCTACTTGGAAGGCTGAGGAGGAAGGATTGCCGGAGCCCAGCAGGTCGAGGCTGCGGTGGCCGGGAACGTGCCACTACACTCCAGTCTGAGCGACAGAGCGAGACTCCAACTCAAAAAAAAAAAAAAACAACACCTCACTGTGCATACAGATTCCATGGGCCTCAGATTCAGACAGGACACGGTGAGGATGTCTAGAACCCATTGCATGCTGTCTGGGTCTCAGCCACAAGAACTCCAAGCCTGGGGCATCACTGCAGCTGCAGTGTGAAGCCATCGGAAGGCTCTGGACTCACACGTCTATGCCTGGGCTGGGAAGAACCGGGTGTCCTCGTCCGTTTACGGAGGCTGGGTAATTCATAAAGAAAGAGGCCTATTCTGGGCTCACGGTCATGTAGACTGTACAAGGAACAGGGCACCAGTATCTGCCTCTGGGGAGGCCTTGGGAAGCCCCCGGTATGGCAGAAGGTGGAGAGGGAGCAGGCACGTCTCATGGCGAGAACGGAAGCAAGAGAGAGGGCGCACCAGGCTCTTAGACAACCAGCTCTCATGTGGACTAACAGAGTGAGAAATCAGTCATCACAAGAGCTCCAGAGGGACCCACCTCCAGGACCCCAGGACGCCGTCCCATCCCACCAGGCCCCACCTCCAATGCCAGGATCAATTTCCAACAGGGGATGTGGAGGGACAAAGCACAGGACCAGGTCTGCTGGCCCAAGTGCAGGCCACGGCCTCCTCATCTTCCTCATGGCATGGTGGGCTCAGGGGTTGGAGCCAGCAGAACCACGTGCTGGCTCAGGAGTCTGGGCAAGCATGCCCCACTCACAGTGGAGGCTGCCGACCTCTGCATCGTGGTCATAGAGGCTGGGCAACCACAGGCCTGCCCAGTGCAGGAGGAGACACACTCAACGGGAAAACTTGCCAAAAAACACGAGGCCACATTTATTTTCATTTTTTTTTCTTTTCTTTTTTTTTTTTTTTT
>NW_007245900.1:716868-723923 GCF_000164805.1 Carlito syrichta
CCGGAATTACAGGCATGCGCTACCACGTCCGGCTGATTTTTTTGATTTATTGTAGAGTTGAGGTCTTGCTGCCCAGGCAGGTCTCGAACCCCCGGGCTCAGGCAATCCACTCACCTCAGCCTCCCAAAGGCGCGGGATTACAGGCTGAGCCACCGAGCCCGGCGTAATTTCATTTTTAAAGCAGGATTTATCGAGAGGACAGAAAAGCACCCACAGTGGGAGGGGACCCAAAGGGGTGGCCCGGAGGCTACATTTCAAAACCAGCACGTCCTCTTCTGTTCACTGAAGACGAAACATATAAGAACACTGTTTAAGCCACGGAATACTCTTCTCTTCCTGTCTGTTATGGACTGAATGCGTGTGTGTCCCCAGATTCACACAGGGAAGCCCTAACCCCCAGTGCAGCCGCGTTTGGAGGTGAGGGTCTCTGAGGAAGCAACTGAGGCCAAATGAAGCCCAAAGGGCTGGGCCCTGACCGACAGGAGCTGTGTCCGCATGTCTTGGGCTCCTCTCCACCCGCATGCACCAAGAAAGGCCACGTGAACCCACGTGGGAAGGCAGCCAGCTACAGCCCCGGGGGAGAACCCCCACCCCAGCCTCCCTGAGCACAAACCGCTGGCCTCCAGACTGGAGGAAAATGAACATCCGTCGCGTCAGGCCTCCGTCGTTGGCATTGGGTATGGCCGCCCAGGCAGCTGAAAACCCTTTCTCCCTTTTCACTAGGGCCGGGAGGGCAGGGGTCTGGCACATGCAGTCACTGGATGCAGGGTCCAGGTCACTGTGTACGACTGTTGGTGAAACTAGAATGGGCTCCCCTGTGGAAGGGCTCCCGGACACCCACGCTCACTGAGACGCCATCCAGGCACCTTCTCAGCAGACGCCGTCCCACAGGTGTGTGACTTCAGCCTGGGAAATTCTCACTCCCATAATTAGAATTACAGGGGGGGAAAGTGAAATTGTGGCAGAGAAAACAAATTTATATTGCCTTGTTCAAGGTTTTCATCAGAGGAAAATGTGCTCTGCACACACCAGAAAATTGTACCTGTTAAAAGAAACACTTGAATTCACCTGAAAAGAATCTAATTCTGAATGGCACATTCTTTTAGTCAACAATCCTGACACTTCTGAAGAGGGCAATGCAGAAACCCTTGTGACTGTCTAAGTCGGATTTCACAAGGATATGAGTGCAGTGGAATTGGTGAACAACAGTAACAGGAGATATAAATCCAAGACATCAGGAGATGTGAAGGAAAACCTCTCACAGATTATATGCCAGAATAAACAAACACATGCCCACCACATCCCTGCGTTATTTTCTACTGCTGTGTTGCCGGTGACTTTCAAATGTGCCAACAGGTAAACACATTGCCTTTTCTCAAGTGATAAACTGCCCCTTAAAAAGACCTAAATTTATGCTGTCAAATTGCATATCATATTTTCCGACTGCCTGAATTAAGACAATAAATGAAAGTAAAGATAAAAGAAATTAACACTTCCGCAGTCAAAAGATTTGTTAATTCTAAGAAGTTGTGAGCATAGCTAGTGCTCTGTTCTAACATCTTTATTCAAAACACAAGGACTCCTTGAAGATACACCAATGTCGAACAGAATGCATGCTGCGATTTTCCCATAACTGCGAGAAGAAATATGTGAGCTCTTGCGTTCGCGCTGATGGGATTGAAGGGCAGGTTTACAGTGAAACGGCTACATGAGAAGGTCTGTGGGAAGGTAACCAGGGGAAGACACCATTCTAAGAGGCCAGCTTCAGGCGACGTCACCTCCAGGCCCTGGACCATGGCTCTCCACATTTCTCCTCCCTCGTGTTTGGACCTTGAGGAGGTGTCCACCTAACGCAGGAACAGGACTCTTCCTTCCTGTCCTCATTCCACTCCCCCTCTGATCCCTGCCTCTTCCAGTATTAGGTTTTCAAGTCACTTATGCCACTCTAGATGCCGATGCAGAGAAAGAGAAAAAAGAAGGGGGAGGAGGGGCAGAAAGGTCAGATGTAAGAAGCTGATTATCTGCAGAAACTCCTGGGCAAATACAAAAAGCAAGAAAGACCAGCATGGGGCAGCTGGGTGGGATCCGCCAGCATGAAGGCCCCATGTGGCCTGTCCAACACAGCCTTGGACCAGCAGGTGGGAATGTCTGCAGGGGGTGCCCAAAGCGATGGAGCTGAGCACACCTCGAGACCCCACAAACCCTCCAGGACCCAGGGAAGAGAGCTGCACATTTTCTGACCAAGAAATGCTGATAGGACAGGTCCCCAGAAAAGGCCCAAGAGGGAGGATGAGGACACATCGAAGACCTCAGCTGCACGAAGCTCTGTATTTCAGTGCAGCTTTTCAAAAAACACTGCCCTTATTTTTTTTTAACTAGTTCATGAGGTTTTTAAAGAAGAAAAACCTATCATTTCCTCATCAGGATATCCTAGAGTGCTAAGTTTACAGGTCTATATCAAATATCAAGATGTCATTAAGTGGCTGGGTGTGGTAGCTCTCACACCCGTAATCCCAGTACTTTGGGAGGCTGAGGCAGGGGTATTGCTTGAGCCCAGAAATACAAAACCAGCCTGGGCAACAAAGCAAGATCTCGTCTCTCCAATAAATGAAGAAAATTGGCCGGAATGGTGGCGGATGCCTGTCGTCCCAGTCAGGAGGTTAAGATGGGAGGATGGCTTGAGCCCAGAAGGTCAAGCCAGCAGTGAGCCATGACCGTGCCACGGCCCTCCAGTCTGGGCAACAGAGTGACCCCCGACTCAAAAATAAGTAAAGATGTTATGAAATGACCGTTGCGTTGCCATTACTGGGCCCTGAACCATGTGCAAGGCATCATAATTTCCTCCACATCTGTGAACTTCTTTTAATCCTCACATGCGGGAGATGTTTCTCATCCCCGTCCTCATCTTAGAGGGCACAAGCACGTTCGGAAGCGGGGAAGCCACAGAGCCAACCAACGCTGCAGTGGACTTCACGCCAGGGCTATCTGCCTTCCAAGGTCTTGTTTTCAACTGCGGCACCAGGCTGAGGACTTCATCCAGGATGCAGGCTGCAGCTTCTCCACATTCTAGTCACCACCCGATTTGGTGCTAAAAGTTTAATCACTGCTGAGATGAAGGATGGTAAGAAATTAAACCAGGTGCATCTGAGTCCACCAACACACTTGCAGAACAACAACTATCCATAAAACGGACAGCATGCTTTGGCCACTGACAGCCTCGTCAAGGAGGTTTCTTGAATAAAGAAATCTACAGATGTATGAATATTAAATGTTTACATTTAAGAAGACCCTGTTTTGAGAAAGAAATAAACTTTCGGGGGGCTTTGCGCTTGAATTGTGCTGTTAGACATGCTACCTTGTATTACTATTACTTTTGTATTTTACAAGACTAACTACTATTGTGGTTTAACTGAAAATAAACACATCGAATTCTGAATGCCTTCAATAGTCTGCCCTCAAGGAGCACTTAACATAACAGTTTTAAGACCCATAATATTCAATTCTCAATTTCCTTTACTAATAGAAGTTGAAATTTCTTTGTCTTCATGAAAGAAACCCCTCAGGCTGCAGCAGAAGAAAGCCTTCTCTGAAGTCCCTTTGTCTGGCCACTGGACTGTCTGCTGGGTAGCCAGTCTGAGCGCTCAGATATATGGCTTTAATTAAATCAACTGTTGGCACACGAACAAATGCACAACGGCTATTAGCAGTACTGGAGTTTCCCAGCTCGTCTCACCGAGGAAGAACGTCCAACTCCTGTTCATTCTTGCCCTAATGGCAAATACCCTTTGAAAAGAAGGAAACCGAAGTAACCAAGTCTGTGGTGGAAAAAGCCGTCCACTTAAATCAGTTACTTTAAGTTGAGTCGCATAATTCTATTTCAACATCTGTTGGGGTTTCCACCCTCATTGTTAGAGCTAATACACCTTCCTTGCCAAGTCAGTTTGTCAAAAGCTCAAAGTATACTATAGAAGTGTGTGCCCTGTATATGTAACAACAACAACAAAAAAAACCTCTCTGATAAAGTCTTGATGAAAGATGTGGTAACAGTTTATTAGAATTCAGGGAAAAGAAACATGTTGTAATGTTAATAAAACGCTACATGCTTTATCTCAAGAAATGTTATACAACCTCTTTTCATTACCACTTTGGAAGCGGTGTCCTCTGTCTCGAATTTATGACTTTGCTCTGAGTCGTGAGTTCTCTGGGCCTCGGTCTCTCCCTCTGACATCTGAGAATGGCAATGACGACCTGATGGCAAGCTACAGGGCTCGCACCAAGGAAAGCACAGGCAGCATCCACACCATACCTAACACAGCAGACCTCGGTCTGCTTGACTCCTCTTTTCTCCACGTCTTTCCTCGGACAAAACCCAAACTTCAGACTAGAATTTCTGCTGAGCAGGTTGTAGGCAGGGCCACCAGCTCTCCTCGTGACATGGAAAATGAAACAGGCCACGATGTGGCAAAGGTACGCTCTTCAAGCTCCCTGAACCTCCCACCAATATTTTACAAAAGTTACTTTCATGTCTACAGAGATCCAGATACTCTCAATTGCCAAAATATAATAAATGACCCAGACACGGTAATTTATAAAATAGAGGCCCCGTGGGAAGTTCTCAAGTTCATCTGTAGATCCCCCAACACCCATAAAAGAACAAAAAAGTCAAGTGAGCTCTAAAAGTGTACACTGTCCCCTGGTGAACACATATGCTAATGAGAAATGCACCAAGCACATTCAAAAAAATCAGATAATATTCAGACCTTTATAGTAAGCCTAAATGCAAAATTGAGGGAGACAAGAGAAAATGCCAGAGAAGTTTGTGCCTGCAGAAACGGATAGATCATTTTCCAAGCAAAATGTTGACTTCCTATCCTAACTACACCTTATTCTCCATGATAAATGTTTACTGATCACAATCATACAAATGGGAAGGTAAGGCCCAAGGCGAAAGAAAAACATCGCTGACTCCAGAGGCATCTACCTCTTTATACTGAGAATTTCCTCAACGACAACTTTCCTATAACACAGGGCCCGGGAGCGAGCAGATGTAAAATGACCAATAAATTACGTGATTTAATTTGATTGGAAGAGTTACTAAATACGACAGTTTTCAGAAGCATTTTTCCTAAAACATTTGCCCACACATGTGTTAGGAGGCTTCTAAATGGGCTGGGTCAGGCAGAAAATCGGGAGGGAGATAGAAATGTGTCCTGAATTTCGATATGTGTCACCATGCAGGGGTGGGTCTTAACCTGACTTTTGTTTGTTTTTTGTTTGTTTTGTTTGTTTGTTTGTTTTTGGTTTTGGTTTTTTTGAGTTGGAGTCTCACTTTGTCGCTCAGACTGGAGTGCAGTGGCCGCTCTCGGCCACCGCAGCCTTGACCTGCTGGGCTCCGGCGATCCTTCCGGTTCAGCCTTCCGAGTAGCTGGAACTACAGGCGCGCGCTACCACACCCGGCTAATTTTTTGATTTATTGTAGAGATGAGGTCTCGCCAAGTTGTCCAGGTGGGTCTCGAACTCGCGGGCTCAGGCAATCCACTCACCTCAGCCTCCCAAGGCACGGGATTACAGGCTGAGCCACCGGGCCCAGTTTTAACCTGACTTTTGCAAGTGACTTCATTGACGGCCACATCCCACGTGTGGGGGTCCCTCTGCTCCGCACTGGAGGCAGCAGCCAGGCTCAGGCTCACTCAGTATCACCCTGGCAGGGGCCTTCAAGACGAACCCCTGCACGCATGGTGTGCAGGAAAGGCATGGCGTGTTAGACGTCGGCCGAATTTCTCTGTGTAAGTGACAATACCCAGAAAGGGTGTCCCTCAGTCTTTGAATTGAGATTGGCATTGTGAAGGAAGAATAATGCTAAGATACATGCTCCTTCAACTTTAGGGCCCTTAAAGAAGCGAGCGTCTAGTTAAATTAATCCTGCTACATTTCAAAAAGATTTAACTGAACAAAATCTACATTAGAAAAGTGATGCCAGAGTGGTCTGCATAACGGGTTCCAGAACGCTTAAATGTAAATGGGGTGGGGGATGTGGAAAGAGACAAGGTTACGTGAACACCACCAAGCCTAGAATTGACAGCAAGATAGCGGATGTGGGTCTTTTGGGCACCGTGATCTCAAGGCCAAGACAAAATTTACGACGTGTTTGCCCTACACTCATTTTTTTTTTCCTGTCTGACCTGACAGTTTAATCTTTCCATTTATATTTAAAAGAATCCCATTCAACATTACTTGAATCACTGAACATTTTAAGTGTCAAGGAAAAAAGCTAAACACAACCTGACTTCAAATGCAAACAGAAAACATTTGTCATCTCTTTGCAATAAAATTCTTCTAGAGGAAAGTCAGGCCCAGCAGCGTCCTCTGGCCTGTGCACTAAACGTATTCACATATATTCACGCTCAGTGTATTTATATATATGTTACATTTACATACACACACGATTCGAACACAAACACCAGAGACGGATTGCAAAAGAAGCCAAGCCAATGTCCACATTCCCAACGAAACAGGACCCCGAAGAGAAAGGGTGCAACCAAGCAAACAAAAACAAACACTAACTATTTAGAAAAGCATCTCACAACTGAAGCAAGAAACCCTCAAGTGAAACAGGACCAAGCCATAAGCATTTCCGATTGTCCCTATGGCAGGAGTTAAGGCCGGAGCCTCAGTTTCTTACTCAGAGCTGCAGGTTCTGGGGAAATCTCCGTCTTGTCTCGACAAAGCAGATTAGACAATCATCTTTCAGCGCTGCCGCGTATTTCCCAAAGGCATACAAGTACGTTCTGTCACGATCCAAAATCCACCCACTTCAGCCTTCTGATAAAACTTGCTGGCAGCATGGAGCTTTTTTTTTTAAGCAAACGATCCACGCCACTGTGCCCTGTGACATCGAGCAGGGAGGACAGGCACCCCGGCCCGTCAGGACGCCTCCGCACAGGCTTTTACCTGGGGGGTGGGGGGGCGCTGGCACTGCTGCCTGCAACTTTTAGGGCAGAAACCGGCTTGGAGAGCAGGGTGCCTGGCCCTCCCGGCCAGAGAGGCCCGGGCGC
>NW_007245900.1:723943-725151 GCF_000164805.1 Carlito syrichta
AATTGAGACCCTAAATAGACCAATAACAATCAAGGAAATCAACTACATAATAAGAAAACTTCCTACAAAAAAAAAGCCCTGGTCCAGATGGCTTTCCCCCAGAATTCTGCAAGACATTCAAGAAGGAGCTGATACCAATCCTACTGAAGGTATTCCAGGCGATTGAAAAAGATGGAACTCTCCCCAAATCATTTTACGAAGCCAACATCACATTGATACCCAAGCCAGGTAAAGATCCAACAAAGAAATATCTTTGATGAACATAGATGCTAAAATTCTCAACAAGATCCTAGCAAACCGGATTCAGCAATACATCTCAAAAATCATCCATCATGACCAAGTAGGCTTCATTCCTGGCATGCAAGGCTGGTTCAATATTCGTAAAACCATAAATGTAATTAAATACATCAACAGATGTCAAAACAAAAACCACATGATCATATCACTAGATGCAGAAAAAGCTTTTGATAAAATCCAGCACCCCTTCTTGATAAAAACCCTTGAACATCTAGGCATACGGGGAACATACCTCAAAATAGTAAAAGCCATCTACGAGAAACCCACAGCCAGCATACTCCTAAATGGACAAAAATTGGAACCAATTCCCCCTGAAAACTGGAACTAGACAAGGATGCCCACTCTCTCCCCTCCTGTTCAACATAGTATTGGAAGTCCTGGCTAAAGCAATCAGAGAAGAGGAGGCAATCAGAGGTATTCAAATAGGAAAAGAGGAAGTCAAGTTATCTCTCTATGCAGATGATATGATGGTGTACCTTGAAAACCCAAGAGAATCTGTCAAAGGTCTCCTTACATTGATAAAAGCCTTTGGCAAAGTCTCAGGATACAAAATAAATGTACAAAAGACAATCGCATTTCTCTACACCAATAATAAACAAACAGAAACCCAAATAAAAAACACAGTTCCATTCACAATAGCCACAAAAAAAATGAAATACCTTGGCATCTTCCTAACCAGAGACGTGAAAGACCTTTACAATGAAAATTACAAAACACTGCTCAAAGAAATCAAAGCCGACATGAACAAGTGGAAAAATATCCCATGCTCATGGATCGGAAGAATCAACATTGTGAAGATGTCCATCTTACCTAAGGCAATCTACAAATTCAATGCAATACCCATTAAATTACCAACAACATTCTTCTCAGACCTAGAAAAAACAACACAGGAATTCATATGGAAACACAAA